>NC_088716.1:32063576-32213576 GCF_963576615.1 Watersipora subatra
TGCGTAGGATTCGAATTTGCAACCTTCAATCCACTACACCCAAATAGATTAAATACCATAGAACATTACAATATATCAGATACCATTGAACCTTATAATATATCAGATATCATAAAACTTTACAATTGATCAGGTTCCATAGAACCTTACAATCGAGTAAATACATAACTTTCTATCAATGCTAGTCACTTTTTAATGTTTACACACAAAATTAAAATTACCTTTAGTCAGGAAGAATGGAACAACTCTAGGAACGTACCTCAAGCTGAATCATTATTTCGCAACTCATGAATTTATACTTTTGCTGATCGGAACTGCCTGCAAAATTGTCACAATTTATCGGTTGGCGACAACTGCAGATGGTGCAGGTATAGAACTTGGCATGAAAGTTTAGGTATAACTGACATTCCTCCTCGGCGAGCACTAAAGAAAACAGGGAAATGTGACAGTTCGATAGTGCAACAGTGTATAGCAGCTCATCAGTTTACCACCTGAAAAAAAATATAACAGATCTCTTGTGTTACTAACTACTAGTATTAAATGTATTGTCACAGCAGTAAGTGATATCAACTTGAACTGTATTTTTGTGCTACGCTAGGTAACTCTATGTGTAAACATAGAGTTTCCTAGCGTAGCACAAAAAATGTATTAAAGTATAAATACAGCCGTCACTGTCTTCACCAATAAGATTTTTACCATCATAGTTTTATTACTCTACTTCAACCTTCCAAATCTAATGGTTAGTTATCGATACAACCTTTGCTGTACTCTAACTGTATGAAGAGCGAACCTGACAATAGCTCAGTTACCATAGAATTTCGCAATTGATCAGGTACCATAGAGCCTTACAATTGATCAAGTACCAAAAACCTTACAATACATCAGGTACTACAGAGCCTTACAATATATCAGGTACCAAAAAGCTTTATAATAGATAAGATACCATAGAACCTAACAATATATCAGGTACAGTAGATGATTGTTCAACTTATAGAATAAAGAAGTAACTTGTACTGGTAAATATCAGCATTACATACAATAGCTTAACACTTTCACTATATCTGAACCATTAATATTTAATTTAGCACTTACAAGTTAAGTAAAGTGCACAAACTAAACATAGTCAAAATAGAATAATTTGACAAGTAAATTTGACACTGATGTTTATTTAAAAACAACTGTTTAAAACTATCTTGTGATGTCAATTCTGCATTGTCAGGTTGGCTGGTACCTTTGCAGTAGAGAACAGCGAGCTGACTTGTTGGATTTATCAAATCTTTTGGGAAGTTGAGATTTACCAGTAGGTGTTACTGGTATGCAAGCGTGTGACCTCATTAAGGTTGATAACAGCTTGTCCTCGCTGTCAAAGGCATGCAGAAGCATAAGGTTCCAAATTTCCTCTGCTACTCTGAATTAAAGAAAAAATAACCATGTCATAAAAACCAATCATATGTTAACTAGTTTCAAAAGAATTCTCAACTTTAACCAGATGTGAAGCAATTGAACAGTTTCGTTTTCAGTGAATAATTTAGTGAGCATACTCAATGAATAATATGCAACATGTGCATTCTATGCTATCATAAGAGTCGTGTCCTTTTGTCTGTCTGAAACCACAATTACAGGTTTAGAAAAACATTACATTGCGTAGGATTCGAATTTGCAACCTTAAATCCGCTACACCGAAACAGATTAGCTACCATAGAACCTTACAATATATCAGATACCATTGAACCTTATAATATATCAGATATCATAAAACTTTACAATTGATCAGGTACCATAGAACCTTACAATCGAGAAAATAGTACTACAGAGCCTTACAATATATCAGATACCATAAAGCTTCATAATAGATAAGATACCATAGAACCTAACAATATACCAGGTACAATAGATGATTGTTCAACTTATAGAATAAAGAAGTAACTTGTACTGGTAAATATCAGCATTACTTACAAGAGCTTAACACTTTCACTATATCTGAACCAATAATATTTGAATTAGCACCTACAAGTTAAGTAAAAGTGCACAAACTAAACATAGTCAAAATAGAATAATATGGAAAGCAAATTCAACAGTCTTGTGTATTTGAAAACAACTGTTTTAAAACTGTCTTGTGGTGTCAATTCTGCATTGTCAGGTTGGCTGGTACCTTTGCAGTAGAGAACAGCGAGCTGACTTGTTGGATTTATCAGATCTTGTGGGAAGTTGAGCTTTTTACCAGTAGGTGTTACTGGTATGACAGTAAGCGGGTGTATGGTAACTGGTATGGTAAGCGTGTGACCTCATTAAGGTTGATAACAGCTTCTCCTCGCTGTCAAAAGCATGCAGAAGCATAATGTTCCGGATGTCCTCTGCTACTCTGAATTAAAGAAAAAATAACCATGTCATAAAAACCAATCATATGTCAACTAGTTTCAAAAGTATTCTCAACTTCAACCAGATGTGAAGCAATTAAACAGTTTCTTTTTCAGTGAATAATAAAGTGAGCATACTCAATGAATAATATGCAACATGCGCATTCTATGCTATCTTAAGTGTAGTGTCCTTTTTTCTGTCTGAAGCCACAATTAAAATTTGGGAAAAATATTACAATGCGTAGGATTCGAATTTGCAACCTTCAATCCACTACACCCAAATAGAATAGATACCATAGAACCTTACAATATATCAGATACCATTGAACCTGATAATATATCAGATATCATAAAACTTTACAATCGGTCAAGTACCATAAAACTTTAAAATAGAGAAAATACATATCTTTCTATCAATGCTAGCCACTTATTAAAATTTACACGCAAAATAAAAATTACTTTTAGTCAGGAAAAATGGAACAACTCTAGGAACGTACCTCAAGCTGAATCATTATTTCGCAATTCATGAATTTATACTCTTGCTGATCGGAACTGCCTGCAAAATTGTCACAATCTATCGGGTGGCGATAACTGTAGATGGTGCAGGTATAGAACTTGGCATGAAAGTTTAGGTATAACTGACATTCCTCCTCGGCGAGTACTAAAGAAAACAGGGAAATGTGACAGTTCCATAGTGCAACAGTGTATAGCGGCTCATCAGTTTACCACCTCAAAAAAGTATAACAGATCTCTTGTGTTACTAACTACTAGTAAAAGAGGTTTTGTCACAGCAGTAAATAATATCAACTTGAACTGTATTTTTGTGCTACGCTAGGTAATTCTATGTGTAAACATAGAGTTACCTAGCGTAGCACAAAAAATGTATTAAAGTATAAATACCGCCGTCACTGTCTTTACCAATAAGATTTTACCATCATAGTTTTATTACTCTACTTCAACCTTCCAAATCTAATGGTTAGTTATCGATACAACATTTGCTGTACTCTAACTGTATGTAGGGCAAACCTGACATTAGCTCATTTACCATAGAACTTTGCAATTGATCAGGTACCATAGCACCTTACAATAGAGAAAATACATAGCTTTCTATCAATGCTAGTCACTTTTATATGTTTACACGCAAAATAAAAATCACCTTCAGTCAGGAAAAATGGAAAAACTTTAGAAACGTAGCAGCTCATCAGTTTACCACCTGAAAAAAAATATAACAGATCTCTTGTGTTACTAACTACTAGTATTAGATGTTTTGTCACAGCAGTAAGTAATAGCCTATCAACTTGAGCTGTATTTTTGTGCTACGCTAGCAAACTCTATGTGTAAACATAGAGTTACCTAGCGTAGCACAAAAAATGTATTAAAGTACAAATACAGCCGTCACTGTCTTTACCAATAAGATTTTACCATCATAGTTTCATTACTCTACTTCAACCTTCTAAATATAATGGTTAGTTATCGATACACCATTTGCTGTACTCTAACTGAGTGAAAGGCGAACCTGACAATAGCTCAGTTACTATAGGACTTTGCAAATGATCAGGTACCATAGAGCCTTACAATTGATCAAGTACCAAAAACCTTACGATACATCAGGTACTACAGAGCCTTACAATATATCAAGTACCATAAAGCTTCATAATAGATAAGATACCATAGAACCTAACAATATATCAGGTACAATAGATGATTGTTTGACTTATAGAATAAAGAAGTAACTTGTACTGGTAAATATCAGCATTACTTACAAGAGCTTAACACTTTCACTATATCTGAACCAATAATACTTGAATTAGCACCTACAAGTTAAGTAAAAGTGCACAAACTAAACATAGTCAAAATAGAATAATATGAAAAGCAAATTCAACAGTCTTGGTTATTTGAAAACAACTGTTTTAAAACTGTCTTGTGGTGTCAATTCTGCATTGTCAGGTTGACTGGTACCTTTGCAGTAGAGAACAGCGAGCTGACTTTTTGGATTTATCAGATCTTGTGGGAAGTTGAGCTTTTAACCAGTAGGTGTTACTGGTATGACAGTAAGCGGGTGTATGGTAACTGGTATGGTAAGCGTGTGACCTCATTAAGGTTGATAACAGCTTCTCCTCGCTGTCAAAGGCATGCAGAAGCATAATGTTCCGGATGTCCTCTGCTACTCTGAATTAAAGAAAAAATAACCATGTCATAAAAACCAATCATATGTCAACTAGTTTCAAAAGTATTCTCAACTTCAACCAGATGTGAAGCAATTAAACAGTTTCTTTTTCAGTGAATAATAAAGTGAGCATACTCAATGAATAATATGCAACATGCGCATTCTATGCTATCTTAAGTGTAGTGTCCTTTTTTCTGTCTGAAGCCACAATTAAAAGTTGGGAAAAATATTACAATGCGTAGGATTCGAATTTGCAACCTTCAATCCACTACACCCAAATAGAATAGATACCATAGAACCTTACAATATATCAGATACCATTGAACCTGATGATATATCAGATATCATAAAACTTTACAATCGGTCAGGTACCATAAAACTTTAAAATAGAGAAAATACATATCTTTCTATCAATGCTAGCCACTTATTAAAATTTACACGCAAAATAAAAATTACTTTTAGTCAGGAAAAATGGAAAAACTTTAGAAATGTACCTCAAGCCTAATCATTATTTCGCAATTCATGAATTTACACTCTTGCTGATCAGAACTGCCTTCAAAATTGTCACAACCTATCGTGTGGCGATAATAGCCTATCAACTTGAGCTGTATTTTTGTGCTACGCTAGCAAACTCTATGTGTAAACATAGAGTTACCTAGCGTAGCACAAAAAATGTATTAAAGTACAAATACAGCCGTCACTGTCTTTACCAATAAGATTTTACCATCATAGTTTTATTACTCTACTTCAACCTTCTAAATATAATGGTTAGTTATCGATACACCATTTGCTGTACTCTAACTGAGTGAAGGACGAACCTGACAATAGCTCAGTTACTATAGGACTTTGCAAATGATCAGGTACCATAGAGCCTTACAATTGATCAAGTACCAAAAACCTTACGATACATCAGGTACTACAGAGCCTTACAATATATCAGGTACCATAAAGCTTCATAATAGATAAGATACCATAGAACCTAACAATATATCAGGTACAATAGATGATTGTTTGACTTATAGAATAAAGAAGTAACTTGTACTGGTAAATATCAGCATTACTTACAAGAGCTTAACACTTTCACTATATCTGAACCAATAATATTTGAATTAGCACCTACAAGTTAAGTAAAAGTGCACAAACTAAACATAGTCAAAATAGAATAATATGAAAAGCAAATTCAACAATCTTGTTTATTTGAAAACAACTGTTTTAAAACTGTCTTGTGGTGTCAATTCTGCATTGTCAAGTTGACTGGTACCTTTGCAGTAGAGAACAGCGAGCTGACTTTTTGGATTTATCAGATCTTGTGGGAAGTTGAGCTTTTTACCAGTAGGTGTTACTGGTATGCAAGCGTGTGACCTCATTAAGGTTGATAACAGCTTGTCCTCGCTGTCAATGGCATGCAGAAGTATAAGGTTCCGGATGTCCTCTGCTACTCTGAATTAAAGAAAAAATAACCATGTCATAAAAACCAATCATATGTCAACTAGTTTCAAAAGTATTCCCAACTTGAACCAGATGTGAAGCAATTAAACAGTTTCTTTTCAGTGAATAATTAAGTGAGCATACTCAATGAATAATATGCAACATGTGCAATCTATGCTATCAAAAGAGTCGTGTCTTTTTGTCTGTCTGAAACCACAACTAAAGGTTTGGAAAAATATTACATTGCGTAGGATTCGAATTTGCAACCTTCAATCCACTACACCCAAATAGATTAAATACCATAGAACATTACAATATATCAGATACCATTGAACCTTATAATATATCAGATATCATAAAACTTTACAATTGATCAGGTACCATAGAACCTTACAATCGAGAAAATACATAACTTTCTATCAATGCTAGTCACTTTTTAATGTTTACACACAAAATTAAAATTACCCTTAGTCAGGAAGAATGGAACAACTCTAGGAACGTACCTCAAGCTGAATCATTATTTCGCAACTCATGAATTTATACTTTTGCTGATCGGAACTGCCTGCAAAATTGTCACAATTTATCGGTTGGCGACAACTGCAGATGGTGCAGGTATAGAACTTGGCATGAAAGTTTAGGTATAACTGACATTCCTCCTCGGCGAGCACTAAAGAAAACAGGGAAATGTGACAGTTCGATAGTGCAACAGTGTATAGCAGCTCATCAGTTTACCACCTGAAAAAAAATATAACAGATCTCTTGTGTTACTAACTACTAGTATTAAATATATTGTCACAGCAGTAAGTGATATCAACTTGAACTGTATTTTTGTGCTACGCTAGGTAACTCTATGTGTAAACATAGAGTTTCCTAGCGTAGCACAAAAAATGTATTAAAGTATAAATACAGCCGTCACTGTCTTCACCAATAAGATTTTTACCATCATAGTTTTATTACTCTACTTCAACCTTCCAAATCTAATGGTTAGTTATCGATACGACCTTTGCTGTACTCTAACTGTATAAAGGGCGAACATGACAATAGCTCAGTTACCATAGAATTTCGCAATTGATCAGGTACCATAGAGCCTTACAATTGATCAAGTACCAAAAACCTTACAATACATCAGGTACTACAGAGCCTTACAATATATCAGGTACCAAAAAGCTTTATAATAGATAAGATACCATAGAACCTAACAATATATCAGATACAGTAGATGATTGTTCAACTTATAGAATAAAGAAGTAACTTGTACTGGTAAATATCAGCATTACATACAATAGCTTAACACTTTCACTATATCTGAACCATTAATATTTAATTTAGCACTTACAAGTTAAGTAAAGTGCACAAACTAAACATAGTCAAAATAGAATAATATGACAAGTAAATTTGACACTGATGTTTATTTAAAAACAACTGTTTAAAACTATCTTGTGATGTCAATTCTGCATTGTCAGGTTGGCTGGTACCTTTGCAGTAGAGAACAGCGAGCTGACTTGTTGGATTTATCAAATCTTTTGGGAAGTTGAGATTTACCAGTAGTTGTTACTGGTATGCAAGCGTGTGACCTCATTAAGGTTGATAACAGCTTGTCCTCGCTGTCAAAGGCATGCAGAAGCATAAGGTTCCAAATGTCCTCTGCTACTCTGAATTAAAGAAAAAATAACCATGTCATAAAAACCAATCATATGTTAACTAGTTTCAAAAGAATTCTCAACTTTAACCAGATGTGAAGCAATTGAACAGTTTCTTTTTCAGTGAATAATTTAGTGAGCATACTCAATGAATAATATGCAACATGTGCATTCTATGCTATCATAAGAGTCGTGTCCTTTTGTCTGTCTGAAACCACAATTACAGGTTTAGAAAAACATTACAATGCGTAGGATTCGAATTTGCAACCTTAAAACCGCTACACCGAAACAGATTAGCTACCATAGAACCTTACAATATATCAGATACCATTGAACCTTATAATATATCAGATATCATAAAGCTTTACAATTGATCAGGTACCATAGAACCTTACAATCGAGAAAATAGTACCACAGAGCCTTACAATATATCAGATACCATAAAGCTTCATAATAGATAAGATACCATAGAACCTAACAATATATCAGGTACAATAGATGATTGTTCAACTTATAGAATAAAGAAGTAACTTGTACTGGTAAATATCAGCATTACTTACAAGAGCTTAACACTTTCACTATATCTGAGCCAATAATATTTGAATTAGCACCTACAAGTTAAGTAAAAGTGCACAAACTAAACATAGTCAAAATAGAATAATATGGAAAGCAAATTCAACAGTCTTGTGTATTTGAAAACAACTGTTTTAAAACTGTCTTGTGGTGTCAATTCTGCATTGTCAGGTTGGCTGGTACCTTTGCAGTAGAGAACAGCGAGCTGACTTGTTGGATTTATCAGATCTTGTGGGAAGTTGAGCTTTTTACCAGTAGGTGTTACTGGTATGACAGTAAGCGGGTGTATGGTAACTGGTATGGTAAGCGTGTGACCTCATTAAGGTTGATAACAGCTTGTCCTCGCTGTCAAAGGCATGCAGAAGCATAAGGTTCCGGATGTCCTCTGCTACTCTGAATTAAAGAAAAAATAACCATGTCATAAAAACCAATCATATGTCAACTAGTTTCAAAAGTATTCTCGACTTTAACCAGATGTGAAGCAATTAAACAGTTTCTTTTTCAGTGAATAATAAAGTGAGCATACTCAATGAATAATATGCAACATGCGCATTCTATGCTATCTTAAGTGTAGTGTCCTTTTTTCTGTCTGAAGCCACAATTAAAAGTTGGGAAAAATATTACAATGCGTAGGTTTCGAATTTGCAACCTTCAATCCACTACACCCAAATAGAATAGATACCATAGAACCTTACAATATATCAGATACCATTGAACCTGATAATATATCAGATATCATAAAACTTTACAATCGGTCACGTACCATCAAACTTTAAAATAGAGAAAATACATATCTTTCTATCAATGCTAGCCACTTATTAAAATTTACACGCAAAATAAAAATTACTTTTAGTCAGGAAAAATGGAACAACTCTAGGAACGTACCTCAAGCTGAATCATTATTTCGCAATTCATGAATTTATACTCTTGCTGATCGGAACTGCCTGCAAAATTGTCACAATCTATCGGTTGGCGACAACTGCAGATGGTGCAGGTATAGAACTTGGCATGAAAGTTTAGGTATAAATGACATTCCTCCTCGGCGAGCACTAAAGAAAACAGGGAAATGTGACAGTTCCATAGTGCAACAGTGTATAGCGGCTCATCAGTTTACCACCTGAAAAAAAAATATAACAGATCTCTTGTGTTACTAACTACTAGTAATAGATGTTTTGTCACAGCAGTAAGTAATATCAACTTGAACTGTATTTTTGTGTTACGCTAGCAAACTCTCAGCGTAAACATAGAGTTACCTAGCGTAGCACAAAAAATGTATTAGAGTATAAATACAGCCGTCACTATCTTTACCAATAAGATTTTACCATCATAGTTTTATTACTCTACTTCAACCTTCCAAATCTAATGGTTAGTTATCGATACAACCTTTGCTGTACTCTAACTGTATGAAGGGCGAACCTGACAATAGCTCAGTTACCATAGAACTTTGCAAATGATCAGATACCATAGAGCCTTACAATTGATCAAGTACCAAAAACCTTACAATACATCAAGTACTTCAAAGCCTTACAATACATCAGGTACCATAAAGCTTTATAATAGATAAGATACCATAGAACCTAACAATATATCAGGTACAATAGATGATTGTTCAACTTATAGAATAAAGAAGTAACTTGTACTGGTAAATATCAGCATTACTTACAATAGCTTAACACTTTCACTATACCTGAACCATTAATATTCAATTTAGCACCTACAAGTTAAGTAAAAGTGCACAAACTAAACATAGAGAAAATAGAATGATATGACAAGCAAATTCAACACTCATGTCTATTTGAAAATATCTGTTTTAAAACTATCTTGTGATGTCAATTCTACATTGTCAGGTTGACTGGTACCTTTGCAGTAGAGAACAGCGAGCTGACTTGTTAGATTTATCAGATCTTGTGGGAAGTTGAGCTTTTTACCAGTAGGTGTTACTGGTATGCAAGCGTGTGACCTCATTAAGGTTGATAACAGCTTGTCCTCGCTGTCAATGGCATGCAGAAGTATAAGGTTCCGGATGTCCTCTGCTACTCTGAATTAAAGAAAAAATAACCATGTCATAAAAACCAATCATATGTCAACTAGTTTCAAAAGTATTCCCAACTTGAACCAGATGTGAAGCAATTAAACAGTTTCTTTTCAGTGAATAATTAAGTGAGCATACTCAATGAATAATATGCAACATGTGCAATCTATGCTATCAAAAGAGTCGTGTCTTTTTGTCTGTCTGAAACCACAACTAAAGGTTTGGAAAAATATTACATTGCGTAGGATTCGAATTTGCAACCTTCAATCCACTACACCCAAATAGATTAAATACCATAGAACATTACAATATATCAGATACCATTGAACCTTATAATATATCAGACAGATATCATAAAACTTTACAATTGATCAGGTTCCATAAAACCTTACAATCGAGAAAATACATAACTTTCTATCAATGCTAGTCACTTTTTAATGTTTACACACAAAATTAAAATTACCTTTAGTCAGGAAGAATGGAACAACTCTAGGAACGTACCTCTAGCTGAATCATTATTTCGCAACTCATGAATTTATACTTTTGCTGATCGGAACTGCCTGCAAAATTGTCACAATTTATCGGTTGGCGACAACTGTAGATGGTGCAGGTATAGAACTTGGCATGAAAGTTTAGGTATAACTGACATTCCTCCTCGGCGAGCACTAAAGAAAACAGGGAAATGTGACAGTTCGATAGTGCAACAGTGTATAGCAGCTCATCAGTTTACCACCTGAAAAAAAATATAACAGATCTCTTGTGTTACTAACTACTAGTATTAAATGTAAAGTCACAGCAGTAAGTGATATCAACTTGAACTGTATTTTTGTGCTACGCTAGGTAACTCTATGTGTAAACATAGAGTTACCTAGCGTAGCACAAAAAATGTATTAAAGTATAAATACAGCCGTCACTGTCTTCACCAATAAGATTTTTACCATCATAGTTTTATTACTCTACTTCAACCTTCCAAATCTAATGGTTAGTTATCGATACAACCTTTGCTGTACTCTAACTGTATGAAGGGCGAACCTGACAATAGCTCAGTTACCATAGAATTTCGCAATTGATCAGGTACCATAGAGCCTTACAATTGATCAAGTACCAAAAACCTTACAATACATCAGGTACTACAGAGCCTTACAATATATCAGGTACCAAAAAGCTTTATAATAGATAAGATACCATAGAACCTAACAATATATCAGGTACAGTAGATGATTGTTCAACTTATAGAATAAAGAAGTAACTTGTACTGGTAAATACCAGCATTACATACAATAGCTTAACACTTTCACTATATCTGAACCATTAATATTTAATTTAGCACTTACAAGTTAAGTAAAGTGCACAAACTAAACATAGTCAAAATAGAATAATATGACAAGTAAATTCGACACTGATGTTTATTTAAAAACAACTGTTTAAAGCTATCTTGTGATGTCAATTCTGCATTGTCAGGTTGGCTGGTACCTTTGCAGTAGAGAACAGCGAGCTGACTTGTTGGATTTATCAGATCTTTTGGGAAGTTGAGATTTACAAGTAGGTGTTACTGGTATGCAAGCGTGTGACCTCATTAAGGTTGATAACAGCTTGTCCTCGCTGTCAAAGGCATGCAGAAGCATAAGGTTCCAAATGTCCTCTGCTACTCTGAATTAAAGAAAAAATAACCATGTCATAAAAACCAATCATATGTTAACTAGTTTCAAAAGAATTCTCAACTTTAACCAGATGTGAAGCAATTGAACAGTTTCTTTTTCAGTGAATAATTTAGTGAGCATACTCAATGAATAATATGCAACATGTGCATTCTATGCTATCATAAGAGTCGTGTCCTTTTGTCTGTCTGAAACCACAATTGAATGTTTGGAAAAATATTACATTGCTTAGGATTTGAATTTGCACCCTTCAATCCACTACACCCAAATAGATTAGATACCATAGAACCTTACATTATATCAGATACCATTGAACCTTATAATATAATAGATATCATAAAACTTTACAATTGATAAGGTACCATAGAACCTTACAATCGAGAAAATACATAGCTTTCTATCAATGCTAGTCACTTTTTTATGTTTAAACGCAAAATAAAAATTCCCTTTAGTCAGGAAAAATGAAACAACTCTAGGAACGTACCTCAAGCTGAATCATTATTTCGCAATTCATGAATTTATACTCTTGCTGATCAGAACTGCCTTCAAAATGGTCACAATCTATGGTGTGGCGATAGCTTTAGATGGTGCAGGTATAGAACTTGACATGAAAGTTTAGGTATAACTGACATTCCTCCACGGTGAGCACTAAAGAAAACAGGGAAATGTGACAGTTCCATAGTGCAACAGTGTATAGCAGCTCATCAGTTTACCACCTGAAAAAAATATAACAGATCTCTTGTGTTACTAACTACTAGTAATAGATGTTTTGTCACAGCAGTAAGTAATAGCCTATCAACTTGAGCTGTATTTTTGTGCTACGCTAGGTAATTCTATGTGTAAACATAGAGTTACCTAGCGTAGCACAAAAAATGTATTAAAGTATAAATACCGCCGTCACTGTCTTTACCAATAAGATTTTACCATCATAGTTTTATTACTCTACTTCAACCTTCTAAATCTAATGGTTAGTTATCGATACAACCTTTGCTGTACTCTAACTGTATGAAGGGCGAACCTGACAATAGCTCAGTTACCATAGAACTTTGCAATTGATCAGGTACCATAGAGCCTTACAATTGATCAAATACCAAAAACCTTACAATAGCTCAGGTACCACAGAGCTTTACAATATACAGTTGCACTGCGCTAAACATGGTAACACTATGTAAGAAAACAACTAAATATTACTTTGTAAATACATATAACCAGAGTAAAACAGATTAACAAGCAAACAGTGATTATCCTACTGCCTATGTGAAGGTATTTAACCACTCACCATGATCTCTACTAAATAGAAGAGAGCACTCCTTGATAAGCCTGGTCTGAGGCATCAAAACCCATTCAGCTCACGTCACAAAAGTACCTGGAATGATAACAGAACCATCACATGTAGCACTACACTAAACTTGGTAACACTATGTAAGAAAACAACTACATATCACTTTATAAATCCCTATGGCCAGAGTGAAACATATTAACAAGCAAACGGTGATTTTCCAGCAAAATGTGTGAATGTATGTAACCACCCACTATGATCTCTACTAAATGGAAGAGAGCACTGTTTGATAAGTCTGGCGTGAGGAATTAAAACCCATTCAGATCGCATCACAAAAGTACCTAGAAAGGTAACTGAACCATCACATGTAGCGGTGCACTAAACATGGTAACACTATGTAAGAAAACAACTAAATATCACTTTGTAAATACAAATAACCAGAGTGAAACAGATTAACAAGCACACAGTGATTATCCTACTGCCTATGTGAAGCTATCTAACAACTCACCATGATTTCTGCTAAATAGAAGAGAGCACTCCTTGATAAGCTTGGTCTGAGGCATCAAAACCCATTCAGATCCCGTCACAAAAGTACCTGGAAAGGTAACTGAACCATCACATGCAGCACTGCAATAAACTTGGTAACACTATATAAGAAAACAACTAAATATCACTTCATAATTACATACAACCAGAGTAAAACATATTAACAAGCAAACCGTGATTATCCTGCTAATGGAGTGAAGGTATCTAACAACTCACCATGATCTCTACTGAATGGAAGAGGGCACTTGATAATCCAGTGTGAGGCATCAAAACCCACTCATATCATGTCACAAAAGTACCTGGAAAGGTAACTGAACCATCACATGTAGCGGTGCATTAAACATGGTAACACTATGTAAGAAAACAACTAAATATCACTTTATAAATTCGTATGGCCAGAGTGAAACAAATTAACAAGCAAACAGTGATTATCCTACTGCTTATGTGAAGGTATCTAACCACTCACCATGATCTCTACTAAGTAGAAGATAGCACTCCTTGAGAAGCCTGTTGTGAGATATTAAATCCCATTCAGATCACGTCACAAAAGCACCTGGAAAAGTAACTAAACCATCACATGTTGCACTGCACTAAACATAGTAACACTATGTAAGAAAACAACTAAATATAACTTTATAAATCTCTATGGCCAGAGTGAAATATATTAACAAGCAAACAGTGACTATCCGACTGAATATGTGAATGTATCTAACCACTCACCAAGACCTCTACTAAATGGATAAGAGCACTGTTTGATAAGACTGGTATGAGGCATCAGAACCGATTCAGATCACGTCACAAAAGTATCTTGAAAGGTAACTGAGCCATCACATGTAGCGGTGCACTAAACATGGTAACACTATGTAAGAAAGCAACTAAATATCACTTTATAAATCTCTACGGCCAGAGTGAAACATATTAACAAGCAATCAGTGACTCTTTGACTGAATATGTGAATGTATCTAACCACTCACCATGATCTCTACTAAATAGAAGAGAGCACTCCTTGATAAGCCTGGTCTGAGGCATCAAAACCCATTCAGATCACGTCACAAAAGTACCTGGAAAGGTAACTGAACCATCACGTGTAGCACTGCACTAAACTTGGTAACAGTGAGTAAGAAAACAACTAAATGTCACTTCGCAATTACATACAACCAGAGTAAAACATATTAACAAGCAAACCGTGATTATCCTGCTAATTGAGTGAAGGTATCTAACAACTCACCATGATCTCTACAGAATGGAAGAGGGCACTTGATAAGCCCAGTGTGAGGCATCAATACCCACTCATATCACGTCACAAAAGTACCTGGAAAGGTAACTGAACCATCACATGTAGCACTGCACTAAACATGGTAACACTGTGTAAGAAAACAACTAAATATCACTTTATAAATCCCTATGGCCAGAGTGAAACATATTAATAAACAAACTGTGATTATCCTACTCCTTATGTGAAGGTATCTATCCACTCACCATGATCTCTACTGAATAGAAGAAAGCACTGCTTGAAAAGCCTGGTGTGAGATATCAAAACCGATTCAGATCACATCACGAATGTACCTGGAAAATTAACTGAACTATCACATGTTGCACTGCACTAAACATGGTAACACTGAATAAGAAAACAACTAAATATAACTTTATAAATCTCCATGGCCAGAGTGAAATATATTAACAAGCAAACAGTGACTGTCCGAATGAATATGTGAATGTATCTAACCACTCACCAAAACCTCTACTAAATGGAAAAGAGCACTGTTTGATAAGACTGGTATGAGGCATCAAAACCTATTCGGATCACGTCACAAAAGTATCTGGAAAGGTAACTGAGCCATAACATGGAGCGGTGCACTAAACATGGTAACAATATGTAAGAAAACAACTAAATATCACTTTATAGATCCATATAACCAGAGTAAAACATATTAACAAGCAAACAGTGATTATCTTACTGATTATGTTAAGGTAACTAACCGCTCACTAACTGAGCCATCACATGTAGCGGTGCACTAAACATGGTAACACTATGTAAGAAAACAACTAAATATCACTTTTGTTATGTTTCTGCACAGAAGCAATTAAATAGAGTATTAAATTAGAGAAATGGTTTATTGCACACTCCAGAGACAGCTGATTTGATAACAGAAAACCCAAGTATTTATATGTTTGGTCATAGAAAAGCTTTGTAAAAAGCTACAAGCATTATTAATAGCTATAATGAGACAGTACTATATAATATTAGCTTGTAAAAAGCTTTAGCTAGAAAGCATAATGTTTGTTGGCAAAGTACCAGTAATACTTGGCACTTGCATGACACCTCCTCACTAAGCTAAAGGTTTTTTCTGGTTCTCTTAGACCTTCGGGGTTTGTCTCTGCTATACTCATCTCCATCAGGTAGACGAGGGTTGCGTGGTCTTCTTCTAGACGGAGGTTGCTCTGTTACAGTTGTAGGGGCTGGTAGTTGCAGTTTTGTCTCCTCTGTTATATCAGGTTTATCTCCAGGGTCTTGATCTTCTTCTGTTGAGTATCTTGGTCTGAGTTGTTCAACATGTCTTCTCCAAGTAGGTCCCTTTGGTACCACTTTGACATTGAGACTACGAGTTCCATATATCTTAGTAACAATGGCTGGAACCCATCTAGGTTGTCTGTTGCGTCTAGGTCCATGATACAAGGCATAGCATGGTGCTCCAAGATTGTAGCTGTGTATCTTGCTAACTGTCTTTTCTGCCGATCGGTTGACTTCTCTGGATTGATGAAACTGTGCTATGTGTGCGGGTGATGGCAATAGGGTGTCAATTTTGCATCTCATCTGTCTTCCATTCAGCAGCTGACTGGGAGAGTATCCTGTAGGAAGTGGTGTCCTTCTATAGTGCATCAGGAACTGTTGTAGTGCAGATTTAGGTGAGAGTGACGATTTCTTCATGGCTTGTTTGAAGGATTGTACTAGTCTTTCAGCTGCGCCATTTGTAGCTGGATGGTAGGGTGCTCCAGTGAGGTGAACAATGCTTCTCTCTTGACACCACTGCTGAAACTCTCCTGAGGTGAAGCTGGTAGCATTGTCAGTGACTATGGTGTGAGGGTATCCAAAGTGTGCGAATATCTCCTCTAAGATGTCTGTGGTAGCTCTGGTAGAAGTAGATGACGTCCTGTGTATGCATGGATACTTTGAGTAGGCATCTATCATCACTAGCCATTGGCTGCCCATGAAGTTCACTGCATGATCTAAGTGAAGACGACTCCATGGCTTCTCAGGTAGCATCCAGGGATGTATAGGATACTTCTGTGGAAGCTTCTGGTGTTCAGCACAGGCAGTGCACTGTCGGCTTGTCTCCTCTATATCAGAGTCAATGCGAGGCCAATAGACAGCAGTTCGAGCTAGCTTCTTCATTCTTTCCATTCCAAAGTGTCCAAGGTGAAGGATCTTTAATACTTCCTGTTGTAACTTGACAGGAATGACTACTCTGTTGCCATATAGAAGACAACCTTCAGTGATAGAAAGTGAATCTGAGATCTTGTGGAAGAGTGACAGCTGAGTCTCCTTCATCTCTTTGTTACCAGGCCATCCTTCTGCTGTGTAGCGCATTACTGTGGCTAGTGTTGGGTCTTTCTTTGTCTCCTTTGCTAGAACATTGTAGTCTGTAGAGTTGAGCTGTTGTCCAATAGTGTGAATAGTGCATACTGTATCAACATCATCCTCATCTTCTCTTGCATCAAACTCTTTATCAGGTCCAACTGGCAGTCTTGAGAGGACATCTGCATTTTGATGATGCTGGGTAGATCTGTATTCTATGGTGTAGTCATACTGATTTAGTACCAGTGCCCATCTTGTTAGTCTGTTGGCTGCTAGAGCTGGAACTCCTTTGGTAGGTCCTAGAAGTGTGAGAAGAGGTCTGTGGTCAGTTACCAAGATAAACCGTCGACCATACAGGTACTGGTGATACTTCTTTAGAGCAAATATGATTGAGAGAGCTTCTTTTTGTATTTGTCCATATTTCCTCTGTGTGCTGGTCAGTGTTTTTGAAACATTGGCTATTGGTCTCTCACTTCCATCAGGATAACGATGAAATAGTACAGCTCCCAGTCCAGTTTCTGAAGCATCACATGAGATTCCAATGTCAAGATCTGGGTTGAAGTGTGCTAAGACACTATCAGTTGATAGCATATCTTTCAGTTTGCTGAAGCTCTTTTCTTGTTCAGTGCCCCACTTCCAGGTCTCTCCTTTGCGTGTCAGTTTGTGCAATGGTCCTGTGAGTTGTGACAGATTGGGTATGAACTTGCTGTAGAATTGTGTAGCTCCTAAGAAAGATCTTAGCTGAGTTAAGTCTTTTGGGACTGGCATCTGTTGTACTGCATCTGCCTTCTTTCCTTTAGTGATTCCCTTTGAAGTGAGTTTGTGTCCCAGATACTCTACTGTAGGTTGAGCAAAACAGCACTTGTCTTTTCTACATCTGAGCCCTCTTTCTTCTAATCTTTGAAGAAGTCGACGTAAGTTTTGTAGATGGCTCTCTGCATTGGCTCCACTCACTAGTATATCATCTAGGTATACTGCTACTCCTGGGAGGTCTTGTGTCAGTTGCTCCATGATTTCTTGAAAATACCCTGGTGCTGAGCTTATGCCAAAGGGCAACCTCTTCTGTAGCAGTACTCCTCGGTGTGTTGATAGTGCTAGTCGTCGTTGACTTTCTGGTGCCAACAATATTTGATTGTAGGCATCTGCTAAATCAATCTTTGTGTAGCAATAGCCTCCACCTAGTTTTCTGATTAGATCTTCTGGTAGTGGGATAGGTTTCCTATGTGTTTCTAGCTGATTATTGATAGTCTTGGAGTAGTCTCCACATACTCTGATCTTCCCTGCAGCTTGACCTGTTGTAGATTTGCGTACAGGTACAACTGGTGTTCCATACTGGTTGAATTGAGTTGGTTCCCATATGCCTTTAGCTACACCTGCTTCGTATGCTTGGTTGAGCTCTTCTGTCAAGGCAATAGGAACTGGTCTGGGTCGGCAGAAGACTGGCTTTGTTGAAGGTTTGAAGTTTATCTCTAGTTCAAAGTTCTTGAGACATCCTAGCTCGTCTTTGAATATTTCTGGAAATTCTTTGCACATCTCCTTACACTTGATTTGTAACCTCCCATCTGGCTGGTTCTCTGTGATTGTTGATACAAGGTTCTGTTGTAGCTTGTCATCAATAGAGATGCCTAGTTGCTGTATAGCAGTTCTTCCTAGTAGGTTGAGATCTTGTACAGCACTAATCACAAATGGTAGTCTGACTTCTTTCTGTGCATCCAATTGGGCAGTTAGCTCACATCTGCCAAGCGTCTCTATGAGATGTCCTGAGGCTGATTTGTAGTTAACTGTAGTAGGTTTTAGGTTTGGCTTTCCTAGCTTCTCCCATATTGATTTACAGATGAAGTTGTCACATGCTCCAGTGTCCAGTTCAAGTGTGAAGTTGTCTCCCTCCAGTTTGATGTTTTCAGCAAGTTTCACCATCTTGGTTGATGTGCATTCTATCATCTTTACTGGTTTTTCTGCTGCAGATGATTTCTTTTTCTTGCATGCTCTTTCTATGTGACCTTGTTTAGAACAAAAGTTGCAGGTGGCTGCTTTGAATCTGCAGTCATCCGCTGTATGGTTAGTTCGGTCACATCTGTAGCATAGCTTTCCTTCCTTCTGCTTGTCAGGTGTAGAGTTGTTTTTCTGGATTGGTTTGTATCTTGATTTCTGTTGAGCAACCTTGTTGACTTTAGACGAGTTTCCATAAACTGTCTCTTTGGCAACTTTAGCTGCTTCTTCTGTTTCCTGTGCTACCTGTATAGCTTTGTTGAAGTTGAGTTCTGAAGAACTTGAAGAGAGATTTGAGAACTGCTTCATTGTTTACAGAGCAGATAAATCTTGTTCTGAGAGCCTCATCTAATGGATCTGTAATGTCTATGAAGGCACATGTAGTTGCATCTTGACGAATTCTGGCAGCTAACTCTTGAATAGTTTCTCCAGGTTTCCTCTGCATGTCACTCCAATACTTGTAACGCTCTCTAACAATGAAGCGCTTAGGGTCATACTGGTCTTTGAGAAATTCCAGTATTTCATCCATGTTGAGGTCGTTGATCTGCTTGGGTGTTGAAAGCTGAGCTGCCATATTACTAAGCTGCTTGTAGAGTGTAGGCTGTTGGTTGGTGAGAAAAGTGCCAGCAATCTTGTCTTGATGAATAGAATTTGCTGCAATGAATGTGTTGAATCTGTCTATGTAATCTGTTAGTAGCTCTGCTGTTGGGTCAAAACCTGGGAAGGCTGGAACAGCGGTTGCAGCTGTTTCTTGTTTCCGTTGTAGGTTTTGTAGTAGTAGCTCCATCAGTTTCTTATTCTCCTCCATTCTTTCATCTTGCTGACGTCTGTATTCCTCTTGTTGCTCCTGCATTAGCTTGATCAGGTCTGCTACTTCTGTCATTGTAGTGGTGCAATTTTGAACAGTTACTCTTGTAATAAACTAGAACTCTTTGTATCGATTTTATCAATGATAAAATCTGAACCAAACTCTTTGTAACTGTTCAAGAGAGAAATCCTTGTCGCCAATTAGCTTCTGTTATGTTTCTGCACAGA
This sequence comes from Watersipora subatra, assembly GCF_963576615.1. Classification (NCBI taxonomy): domain Eukaryota; kingdom Metazoa; phylum Bryozoa; class Gymnolaemata; order Cheilostomatida; family Watersiporidae; genus Watersipora; species Watersipora subatra. The sequence goes on from NC_088716.1 coordinate 32,083,858, forward strand.
AGCAATTAAATAGAGTATTAAATTAGAGAAATGGTTTATTGCACACTCCAGAGACAGCTGATTTGATAACAGAAAACCCAAGTATTTATATGTTTGGTCATAGAAAAGCTTTGTAAAAAGCTACAAGCATTATTAATAGCTATAATGAGACAGTACTATATAATATTAGCTTGTAAAAAGCTTTAGCTAAAAAGCATAATGTTTGTTGGCAAAGTACCAGTAATACTTGGCACTTGCATGACAACTTTATAAATCCCTATGGCCAGAGTGAAACAATATAACAAGCAAACAGTGATTACCCTACTCCTTATGTGAAGGTATCTAACCACTCACCATGATCTCTACTGAATAGAAGAGAGCACTCCTTGAGAAGCCTGGTGTGACATATCAAACCCATTCAGATCACGTCACAAAAGTGCCTGGAAAAGTAACTGAACCATTACATGTTGCACTGCGCTAAACATGGTAACACTATGTAAGAAAACAACTAAATATTACTTTGTAAATACATATAACCAGAGTAAAACAGATTAACAAGCAAACAGTGATTATCCTACTGCCTATGTGAAGGTATCTAACCATTCACCATGATCTCTACTAAATAGAAGAGAGCACTCCTTGATAAGCCTGGTCTGAGGCATCAAAACCCATTCAGCTCACGTCACAAAAGTACCTGGAATGATAACAGAACCATCACATGTAGCACTACACTAAACTTGGTAACACTATGTAAGAAAACAACTACATATCACTTTATAAATCCCTATGGCCAGAGTGAAACATATTAACAAGCAAACGGTGATTTTCCAGCAAAATGTGTGAACGTATGTAACCACCCACTATGATCTCTACTAAATGGAAGAGAGCACTGTTTGATAAGTCTGGCGTGAGGAATCAAAACCCATTCAGATCGCATCACAAAAGTACCTGGAAAGGTAACTGAACCATCACATGTAGCGGTGCACTGAACATGGTAACACTATGTAAGAAAACAACTAAATATCACTTTGTAAATACATATAACCAGAGTGAAACAGATTAACAAGCAAACAGTGATTATCCTACTGCCTATGTGAAGGTATCTAACCACTCACCATGATCTCTACTAAATCGAAGAGAGCACTCCTTGATAAGCCTGGTCTGAGGCATCAAAGCCCATTCAGATCCCGTCACAAAAGTACCTGGAAAGGTAACTGAACCATCACATGTAGCTCTGCACTAAACTTGGTAACACTATGTAAGAAAACAACTAAATATCACTTTATAAATACATATAACCAGAGTAAAACATATTAACAAGCAAACAGTGATTATCCTGCTAATGGAGTGAAGGTATCTAACAACTCACTATGAATTCTACTGAATGGAAGAGAGCACTTGATAAGCCCGGTTTGAGGCATCAAAACCCATTCAGGTCACAAAATAGCTAGCAGAAATTAAGAAGTAAAACTCTCAACAATAATTTAATTATAACAATAAATTAATTCAAACTACTTAAAAACATATCTAGGGTGAGCTTTGATTGAGATTTCTATAACTCACTTCATCTCTGAACCTGCACGTAGCTAAGTCTACATTTTGATTTATGTCTCTAAGGCTACATAAACATAGCACTATTTATATAAGTTACTCTTTTAGTAGCAACGTATCACTTAGATATTTTCATATGTTAATATGATGCGCTAGTTTTAATGCTACTACTGTTATCAAGTTTGTTGAGCAGATATACTAATCTATTAAACTTTAATCTTACCTTATAAGAATATCTGCTGGTTTACACATAAGTACCAAAGATAGGAACAGATTATTTTGCTATGTCAAAGTTTGCTAAGAACTTTATTGCTGCACATACATCTATAAACACTCACAATATACCAAGCCATTAATTGCATATTCACTTTAGGGCCATTATGTGCAGATCCGCTGACAAAACAATAGCATAAACTTGCAGTGAAATCTACAAGTAAAATATGCTATGAAAGCCAGATGACCAGTTGATTATGTTAACAGTAATACACCATTCTCATTCAATACGTGAATATGTAATAAATGAACTTAATACTATGGACTCCTACAGCTCTTTGAACAAGATCTACAAAAGTATCATCCTTTGTGAATGGTTAGCTGGAGATCTTATGAGACAGTCAGGGTTGACATCAACTGCTAACAAACTTCTTACAGAGAATTTCACTCTATTCAAATTTGCCTACACATCTAGCTGGCATGAGTTGGTACCACCAGAATAACCGTGTGAACAAATGTGAACGAGCCACACCTTAACATGTGACATGATGAAGTTGTAGACAGAACTAGTGTTTATGCTAGATAATGTATGTCAGAGTCAAAATTCAATAGCCTATCCACATATCTCTGCTTACTAAAAGCAAACTCAACCAAGACCCCTTGTGTTGCATAGTTAGTTTGGATATTGATGCCAGGATCAAGGCATCTCTAGTGGACACAGAGAAACCTAAAAAGATGAAGCAGCATGAGGATAGATAAGTGAGCTGGGAGTATATATTGTCACATACATTAGATAACACACTGAATACCGTACATGAACAATATGTACAAACCAGGACCATCGTCACATACAATATTACTGTATTCTAAAGTACCACTCTTTAGAAAGGATGCCAGATTGACCGACTCCTCCTTTCCTCATTAGTACAGATATTTCAGAGATAATATAGATTAAATTGTTATTTTGAGTCTCGTCTACAAATGAAAAGGATTTGTTAATAATACTGAATAACAACAGACTAATTCATAGCATAGCTCTGTAGTCATAGCAAAGCACGAATGTAGCCCTTTTGTTTTTAAATAATAAAGTTACAATTGTCTATTAAATATCACGATGAACAATTTTTCAAGTGAAACATTTAGGTAGCACCATGTTGATACAAAGGATCTCAATTGGGTAGCACCATGTTGAAACAAAGAATCTCAATTAGGTAGCACCATGTTGATGCAAAGGATCTCAATTAGGTAGCCCCATGTTAATACAAAGGATCTCAATTAGGTAGCACCATGTTGATACAAAGGATCTCAATTAGGTAGCACCATGTTAATACAAAGGATCTCACATAGAAACCCCAAATTGCAGGTTAATAGAAACTTGCATCAGTTCTCCAGTAACTGGTCAAAATGTACAAACATATTGGATAAAGTCTCAAACACCCACTACATTCACGGCCAGTGATTTGATAATATAAAAGAGAATTGTATGCTATTGTTTAGGACAACTGACCATTATAAGAATTAACTAAGTTAGCAATTAAGCTACTTGCTTGGTGTTTGCATAGCACACCATTTATATATAATCAGTAGAATATAAAAACCTCATCAATTAAACATAACTACATGTATATTCTAAACAGCCGATGAGAAGCTAGTAATTTACCGTAGGTCTGACATTGTGGGCCAGCCTTGTACAAATTAAGTACGATTAGCTTCGCTCAGTTAGCTAAGTGAACAAGTGTGTTCACTAGGTTACACCTAAACAAAGCATCGGATGCAAAGGTTTTAACGTTATTGAAAAGTAGACCACAGGGAGCTAGTAATAATGTGCTATAAATATTGTTATATTTTCATGCTGTAACACGTTCAGGAATAAAGAAACACAGGCTAAATAGACTACTAGAAGTTATAGCTACTGGAAACTATGGCTTGGACGGCTATTAGGCTACGGTTTAGAAGTCTAGGAGACACGTGACCCCCATCGATATATAGTGACTGGAGACAAAGCTGACGGCCTCTTGTGATCTTGAGTTCACAGTGACTGCTTAATTGCTCCCCCGAGCAATATAACATGTCGTCGTAGGCAGTCTTGTTCGGGGAGAATTGTGATCGGTAATACTTTATTATATAGTGGTGTAGTGGGGAATAACTAGTGATATCGGCGATCGATAGTGGTGATACAGTGGTTAGTGATTTTCCGTGGTGTATTTTCTGTGATAAGTGGGTGATACTATACAAGGTGAGTGGTAATTACACCGTGTTATAGAGGTTCCGCAGGGTGTTCGGAGGTAAGTTTAAGTTATTTTGAGTATGGCTAAAAATTTGAATTTTAAAGATTTTCCGAAACTAGTAATTAGTAGCGACGATGTTAGTGGATCATGGAAAAATTGGTTAAATGGTTTGATTTAAGCGTTGAAATGATCACACTGAGAATAGGTAAAGAACAAGTTACAATGGATGGTGAGAAAGAAACTGCTGATGTATGTAGAGATAGAATGAAATTAGTATCTTTGTTGAATGCCATAGGTAAGGCAGGTAAAGCAGCTTTGACATCTTTAGGTTTTGATCAAAAGATTGCAACTTCTACATACCAGGGAGCTATGGAACTTTTGAAAACTGTTTATGAATCTTAAGAAACTGTTTATGTTACAACGATGATATTGGTAACCGTTAGTCAGGCTATAGGAGAAAATAAAAATGATTATTTATTACGAATTGAAGATTTAAGAAGAAAAATGACTTTTGGAACTGAACATGATGCTTTGAGACAAGAATTTGCTTTAGCTATTGCAGTATATGAGATGAGAGAATCTTCTCTTCGATGTCAGCCGATGCAACAAAATGACTCGAATTGGACTAAGTTTTCAAGTATATTGAGAGCTGAAAAAATAGCTAGAGATTCAGAAAGAGCTATGGAAACTTGAAGCAGGCAATTTAAATGTGAAGTTGAAAGTATATGCAGTAGAAAACAAATCAGAAGGCAAGGATAATCAATTTGAATTTGACTCTGATTCGGAGATTGAAAAAGAAGTGAATAGAGTATCTTCTAGAGATAAATATAAATCTAGAGGGTATGGTAAGGATAGGAAATCAAGCAAATACAATAAAGACTATAGTAAAGATAGAAGCTCTAGAGACTATAGTAGTTCATCTAGGGACTCTGTTAGAAAAATACCACTTGAATGGCATAAGAGAAGTAGAGACAGGTATTCCCCGAAGAGATATGATGATAGATCTGGCAAAAGTTCTAGACGGTATCCATCTCTAGGGGCAGATAAATGCTATGGTTGTGGAGTGAGAGAACATGAAATCAGATTTTTTCCCGAAGTAAAGTGATTTTTTGTGCTACCAAAAGGCACACAATTAAGGACTGCAAGGTACGTAAGAGTCAAAGGAGAGATAGGTACAAAAGTAGTGAAAGTAGTGAAGGTAGAGAAGAAGAAGTCCTACTCCCAGAGTAAGGTCTTCTGAGTCTAGTAATAGCAGCTGACTAGACGAGAAATTTGTCAGAAATTCATCTGTAAATGGTAAAGATATGGATTTTACTTTTGACACAAGAGCCGATGAGTCTACTCTGACTGAAAAAGCTAGTAGAATACTTGGCTTGAATTTAAAAGAACCCGAGCAAATTTTGAAAGGAGCTGATGGAAATAGATTGAATGTTTTAGGAGTAGCTGATGTAGCTATTAAAAGTACTTACAGAGCTATTGATATTTCTGTTTACATACTTGAAGGTTCTAGAAGAAATCTTTTAGGTATGCCCAAGATCAAGAGGTTGAACTTGTTAGCAGTTATTAATGCTTTTTGTGCTAACAAATTTGACCTCTTGAAGGAATTTCCTAAGACTTTCGAGGGACTAGGAACAATGCCTGGTATTTTCAGTATTGACTTAAATAGGAATGCTGAACCTGTCAGATTGTATGCACCTAGGCCTATTGCAGCAGGCTTGCGTGAAAAAGCTATACGAGAAATTGATAAAATGTTTGAAAGTAAAGTTATAAAACCTATAGAAAAAGCAACTGATTGATTTTCTGGTCTTACCATTGCTCTAAAACAAGGTGGTAAGATTAGAATGTGTGTAAATTTGACCAATTTGAATAAATGTGTTAGGAGGGAAGTATATCCTTTACCTAGGATATCAGATATGTTGAGTAAATTGGCAAAAGGAGTTATGTTTTCCAAACTAGATGCTAACTCTGGATTTTGGCAAGTTAGACTTGATAAGAAATGCAAGGAATTGGCGATTTTTGTAACCCCATGGGGTAGATTTTGCTTTAAGAGTATGCCTTTTGGAATGTCTTCATCCCCTGAATTTTTTCAGAAAGAAATGGAAAATATATTGAAAGGTTTAGATGGAATTGTACGTTTGATGGATGACATTATAGTTTACAAAAAACTGTAACCAAACATTGGCAACAGTTACATAAAGTTTTAAATAGAATTGAGAAGTCTGGAATGACTTTGAGAAAAATAAAAAGCGAATTTGGATGTACCGAGGTAAAGTTTTTAAGACATTTGGTTAGCAGTTCTGGTATTAAACCAGACCCAAGTAAAATAAAAGCTATAGTTGAAGTGAAGCCTCCAAGGAACAAAGAGGCCAGGAGATTTACTGTAATGGTTAATTATTTGATGAAGTTTAATAAAAGGTTAGCTGGTTAATGTACTGCTATTTATGGAGTAGCGGGTAGTAAATCGAAATGGTGTTGGGGTCCTGACCAACAAGAAGCTTTATAAACTGTTAAAAAAGAAATTTCTAATAGTCCAGTATTATGTACTTTTGAAATAAATGCTAAACATAGAGTTTCTGCCGATGCTAGTAGAAATGCACTAGGCACAGTTTTGTTACAGTATAACGAAGAAGATGCGTGGCAACCTGTAGAATATGCTTCTAGGAAACTGACTGAAACTGACAGTAGATATGCCATAGTTGAAAAAGAAGCTTTAGCTACGGTATGGGCATGTGAGAAGTTTGATTAATATTTAGTTGGTAGAAAATTTGAAATAGAAACTGACTACAAGCCTTTAATTGCAATTTTAGGTGAAAAGGATTTGTCTAAGCTACCTGTAAGAGGACAACGTTTTAAGTTAAGACTAATGAAATATGATTATGACATTTTTCACACTCCTGGAAAAGATATGTTTATTGCTGATTTGCTTAGCCGTCCGAACAGTGGGGCTGTTTGTGATGAGGTAAGTAAAACTGTTTGTAATAAGCTAGAAGCTTATGTCAACTTGATAGTTTGCTCTTCTGAATATGGGGATGTTAAAGAAGAGAAACTAAGAGAAGAGGTTAGTAAAGATTCAGACGCTCTCAAGTGTATAGAGTATTTTTAATCTGGTTGGCAATCTGAATTGGATGATTTTCATAAAGAACTGATAGGTTTATATGGATCGAGAGAGATTAAGTAGTTATAATAATATATTGTTATATGACTCTAAGCTGTATATTCCTAAGTCATTAGGACTAAAGTATTTAGAAATTTGTCATGAAAGTCATCAGGGCATAATGAAACGTCGTAGACGAGCTCAGTGCCATTTTTGGTTGTCTGGTTATAGTAAGGAAATTTCAGATTATATAAATAGATGTAATGTTTGCATTATGCATAGTAAAGTCAAACACCAGCCTATGGTGATAGGTTCGGATATACTTATGTTTGATAACGAATATTATCTGATAGCTATAGACTATTATTCAAAGTGGATAGAATGTCTGCATATAGAATCTCAAACTGCTAGAGAGATAATTCGAGTACTCAAGTATCTGTTTTCTCGATTTGGTATACCCAACGTTATCAGGTTTGATAATGGAACTTGTCATGCTAGTAAACAATTTAAAAACTTTTGAGAGAAAATGGGTTTCATTCTAACTACTAGTAGCCCACGGTATCCTTGTTCTAATGGTTTAGCAAAAAGTGCCGTAAAATTGTTAAAGGATTATGGGAGAAAAGTCGAGATAAAGATGTGGCTTTGTCTGCATATAGGACTACACATTTGGCTTCAGGATATACGCCAAGTGATCTGATTTTTAGTCAAGCTATTAGATCAAACTTGAGCTTCCCATTAGAAAGTGATGAAGACTATGAACTGTTTGAAGAAAATGAAGTTAGCCGCAAAAACAAAATTAGGAAACATTGGGATAAAAATTATAGTTTCTAAGTTAGACCAGTTAAAAGCTGGTCAAATGGTTTATGCAAAAGCCTCTACTGATGTAGGTTCAAAAGGTATAGTTTTGAGAAAGGATAAATCTCCTGAAAGTTACTGGGTCAATGTAGGCATGAGTGAAATACGCAGAAATAGAAAACATTTGTTTTTGTTGAAATCTGATGACGAAAATACATCGTCTGACTCTTCTGATGATATTGTCTTCCCTTGGGTAGCTACTCCTAAAAAAATGACAACTCTGAAGTAGTAGAAAATGCCAACGGTTTATCTGAAAGTCAGGAGAACATGATCCCTGATTTAGAGCTTCTTGAACAAGGGCAGGAAACACCTGGTGTGGCTGAGCACGTGGAGGAAACTCCCGACATCGGTGAACACGAGGAGGAGACTTCTGTTGTTGAGAATAGACTTGTTCTAGAAAATAGTAATGTTTGCCTAGAAGAAATTCTAGAAATGGAATTCTGCCTCTTAGTAGAAGACCTGCCGTCACTATCTCAGGTCGAGTTAGTAAACCACCTAAGAAATACGATATGGAATATTATAAATGTTTTTGTTATAGTTTCAGATTGATATCTGACAAATCTTACTTCTCACTGGACTATCACTTATGAATAGTGCTGGCGATTCGCCGGGAGGTGGTGGTGCCGAGAGCAGCCGTGTAAGTAGAGGCAGGGGTGGGGTGTGAAGGTGACGAAGGATTCGGAGGGTAACACGGTGTTTAGTAAGCAGAAGGTGAGCGAGTCGGGTAAGAATGAGGGCGAAGGTAAGAAAGAAGTGTACGGTAAGCCAGGTAACATTAAGTGTGTTGTCTGCAAAAGCATTAAAGACCATTAGGCTGCTCAGTGTCCTGGATTCATTTGTTATAAATGTAAAGTTCAAGGACATTATGCTGTAGGTTTCAAAAAGACATTGTGTAGATTTCGTGAGAAGTTAGACCATGGACTTGAAGGTTGTAATTTTTGTGGGTCTTCCTATAGAGATATTGCAGCGGGTATTAAGCGTAGGGTGGAGGAGGGTAACAATAGGGGACCGGACTCTAAGTTGAAGAAGCCTAGTTCGAGTTTACCCTTTGTTGCTAAGATGGGTAGTTTTGCAGAACAGATGGAGACAGAGTATGTTTCGACTGAGACTACCATCAGGCAGAGGAAAGCTATGATGTTGCATAAGAGGAGGCAAGTAGAGGAGCAGTACAAGCACGCATTGTCTGCTATAAAGAAAGACATAAGAGAGTTGGAGGAGGAGATTAAGAGTGAGGAGTATAGAGAGGCTCTGTTGCACTTGTCTGCTGTAAAGCAAAAGAGGGCTCAGAGGAGGGGTGCAAGGGACGCGAGTTCTGTAACGATTACCGGAAAGGAGAGTAAGGTTGAGGAATCCAAAGAGGAGATCCAATCTGAAACCTCCGTTGTGAGAGTAGTCCCTAGCAGAGATGCAAGTTTTGAGAAGAGTAAGGTTGAGGAACCCAAAAAGGAGGTCCAACCTGAAAGCTCTGGAAAGAGTGGCAATGACGACCAGCTCGCTGGTTCCGAGCTAGAAGTTCAGAGTGGCAACAACGACCAGTTCGCTGGTTCTGAGTCAAAAGTTTAGAGTGGAAATGACGACCAGCTTGCTGGTTCCGAGCCAAAAGTTTCAGATAACCCGGTGGTAATGGAGGCGAAACCTGAGAAGGCCAATTGGTATGGGGATATTGTCAGTATGAAGGTGATTTGGGTAAATGAAGATGAGATAGATTGAGACGGACTGGGTTGCGAGTAAAACTGTTAAATTTGCGATAACTGATGACTGAAGGAAAGACGAGTAATTAAACAGAATATTGGGTGAGTAGAAAGATTTTTATCTCATCTTCGATACGGTAACTATGATTTGAAGCTTTTGTGACTAACTAACCTGCTTGGCTTGATAACCCCGCGTCATTGAATTTAACTCTCTTCTTGAGAGATTATTTGTTCTGCTGATTGTGGTTGCACTTGGGTGAATTTGAGTGTATTGGAATCAAAGTTTGTATTTTGGATTAGGCAGTGTAGTCTTGAGAAAAAAAGAGCATGTTATATATTCATACCGTAACATGTTCAGCAATAAAGAGCCACAGCTAAATCAGGAGTTCCCAACCAAGAGGGAATTGCCCCCTGGGGAGAATTTTGAACATACAGGGTGGAACAAAGAGGTGTTTGACTTTTTAGAGTTTTGTTGGTACCCTTTAGTGTAAGCTCGAGTGCCTTCCTCTAACAATTTCCACTTTCCACCATAAGTAAGACTAATCAACTGCTGTAATGTTTTTGAATAATAATTGTGAAATTTTATAACGTAAATTCTGGTCAACTTGTTTATTATCAGCTAGCTGCCAATCCATAAATGTAATGATATAACCACAAGTGCAAACCAGTCTGCAATCAAGTCCAAAGCCTTATCGCTGCCGATTCTTATTCAAATGGACAACCACAAGCTGCTCTAATTGTTTACCTTGGTAAGATTCACCACTCTTCAGCATCCTCCTACCTTTAAAAATAGCTGTTTTTAGTTTTGCCCCACAAAGTAATAGAAATAAATGAAATCACTGCTGCTCTTATGTTGTCACTATTTGCTATACGATTATTTCCCTCCAATTTTATATAAATTTCAAGCAACCGTTGTCTCATTCATTTCATATTATACTCTCAGAAAGTGTAGACTTTTTAATAACTAAAAAGAAATAAAACTGATTGTATACCTAACTCTCTCCTGGACAGGAGTGAAAAAGGTATGTCTATCTATACGTATTCCTTTATTTTTTAGATTAATGTTGTTTATCTATGTCTTTAGTTTCTGCAATTCTTGTCAACATTTAACATTATGTTTTATTAGCTAAATGTCATATGTTAATCAAGTTTTAAAAACCTAATTTCACGGTCTTAAGATGTAAATATACCACAACAAATGCATCTATACATCTGTTCGGAACTTCATTCCTAATTTTGGGAGGGCAGTTACAACTGCCATGCTGACATGTTCAGCTACATCCAGGCATGAATGCTTTGCTTATACAGTGTACCCTCGAGATATGATTACCCTGATATACGATTCTTTCACCTTACGAAGTCGAATATTGTGAGATCTTTACCTCGCTATACGAGTTTTATTTCACCATACGATTTTGAAAGAAGTTTTGCCCGTGTTAAAATTTGGCGGTCGGTGTGCTCATAACGCATGGCGAAATAAAAAAGACACCAAAATATAGTTTGCCGAATACATTTTCAGAACGTTTAGAAGAGACACGATGATCGACTTCTCTCACGGCATCATTCCGCGTAGAAAGTTTCGTGTGAAATTCACAAGAGGGCAAATATTCATTTGCAGCGTTATAATATATTTTACTATAAACTATGATATATGAACTATAAACTATAAATATGATCGTAGCCAATCAGCATTTGCAATTATTATCAAAACAAGAACTCCATTAAAGCAAGCACAGGAAGGAGCTTACGACTGAAGATTCAAAGGAGTTAGAAGGCCATGCACTCGACCAGCATTCTAAATGAGCAAACATTTAGCAAGGACGAGGAAGTAGAAGATACAGCAAACCCCACATCGGCAGAAATATTTCAAGTGATTAATTTAGTTATATGGACTGGTATATTAAAACAATGCATGTATAATATTTTATCTCTTGTGTGACAGGTTTTTCATATTTTATTCATTTTATTTGTTTACTTCTGATTTTATGTTTTATTTCCTTGTTTAACCACGTCTTTGCAGGTAGGCTTGTTATCTCCTACGTGAATACAATTCATCATATGTATGTAACTCATATATCTAACTACTCAAGATAGTTGACGCATCCACTTTACTTTCTGAAACTTGTTAAAGCCCTGTCCTCTACGGTATAAATACGTACAAACTTTGTACGTATGGCTACATTGATTCTTGTGCACATTTCATACAAAAAAAAATACTGTAGCACTCTCTCTGGATCCTTCTACAAGAGTTAGCTAGTTAGCAGTTTTTTTTTAAACTAGGAGAAAAATTGGACAGGACTAGACAACTTCTTTAGACTGCTAAAAATTCCATTTCACTAAATATTAAATTAATCTTCAAGTGTACAGCAACATAATTAGCATTGATACGTTTTTCCCTCATTTCTGCTTCATTTGCTATATGTGCCAGCTAGAGTCAAGTTACTCCAAAGGTATGTATGTCCTGCATAGTAAATAAAATCTCATTTTTGTCGGTAACCATTAAATGGTCAGGCGTGTGAGAGGCCGCTTTCGATAACTGCATCGCTCGGCCTTTCTTATTAATTTTGGTTAAAAAAAATGTCTCAACCAGACATGCTAAATTTTATAATGAAAGTGAAGACAGAAACTTATGAATGATAAAACTTTGTGATAAACAGTTGAAATTCAGTAAAATAGTTCAAAATACATACTAAAACTCAGTTTAAAGTGTAAGTTTTGCAAGCCAAACTTATTCGAAGTGAATTCAATGCTTATGTTATGTGTACATTTTGAAGGTAAGAACTTCTTACTGTACAATCTGCATTTGGTAAGCAGATTATACGTAATTTTGCGTTTTACAGTATTGCAGATTATAATCACTAGGTGCTCTTAATATAATGTAGCTACTGTATGTAACTATAGTTATTAAAGTTAACATACCATTTTGTTACTAAATTTCAATATGTACCGCATTTTTATAAAAATTTGGACGATTTTTATCTTCTTTTTTTCTTTGTATAATTACAATGGTTTCTATACCCGGACATACAATTTTTTCACCATACGATGCCAATCTTGGAACGGATTAACATCGTATCTCGAGGGTGCACTGTAGTACGATAAGGCAACCAGGGGAATTCCCCTATGGTTGGGAACTCCTGTAGTATGATGTTTAGTAGTGCTGCATTTTTATTGGCCGCTTGTACCAAGTAATAGTGGATGTTAATAACAGTAATTACTCTACAGTCAACAGGGAAGCTGCAGTACAGTACATTCTGATTTTCATCAGGTCAGTACCATAAGTCCTCATGCTCAAGCCGTGGGCTTATGCTCACAAACAGATGACTCATGACGGAAAAATAACTCTCAAATAAGCTGTCAGTGGTATCTAGCCGCCCTTACCAACAAGCCTCATATGCTCACAGAACACGCGGCTAACGACTGAAGTTTTGTCATCATTGACTCCTTCGGGAGCGAGTGTTGAGACGGGTTTCGCTATACTTGTGTCCTTTTGAATAAGAAAACAGGCTACATCAGTGCATGTGAAAAGAATTTTCGTTCACTTCCGTGTTCAAATTAAAATTCCTGAACCCTTGCATCAAGAACTCACTTGCCATGTCTCAGCTAGATCATTATTGCACTGTTAGAGGGCTTCATCTTTATGAAAAGATGCCGGTCAAGAATGAAAAGGTGTTAATAATCTATGACTCTGGTGAGCTAAACATACCTCATCATCTTCATAGATAAAAATTTCGTTTGGAATTTAAATTTACTTTTAAAAAATACCGAAAAAACACCCAAGAATTTGAGTGTCATGAATTCAAACTAAACAAAATCTTCATTGATAATTCACTAATAATTCATCTCGACTTGGGCGATAAATTCTTCTTTAGTGTAAAGTATTCCTTAAACATGTTCTTGAAAATAAACAAGTAGGTTGCCAAGACCCCATACATAAAAGTTTATTATGAATGCGCTTCTATGGTTATAGTGCGGCAACTGAGCAGAGACCGCATTTATCGAGAAGCCGCCCTGAGCTCCACATAAGTTTTAAAAGAATGGCCTTAGCCACGCCTGTCTATGACCTTGAACCAGAAGCCATGCCCAACGACAAGCCGCGCGACTTGAGCACGAGAACTTACGGTATATATTATATAATTTGCATTTGTGTATTTGGGATGTAATACAGTGTGTAATATTGTTCTTACTACAGATTTCATGTTAAAATGCGGCTTAAATATTGAACTAATAATATCTTTCATTACAGAATGAGTACTAGCAAGAAACAAAAATATGATGCAAGCTACATGCAATATTTATTTCAATGTCTAGTTAGCAAGGGTGAAGAAAAGCCAAATGTATGTGATGCATAAAAGTATTGGGCAATGATTCAATACGACCTAACAAATTGAAGCATCATCTCTCCTCAGCAAAGGAACAAAACTTCTTTGAGCGACATGGAAAACCGCTCAAGCAGATGAGGCTAGACACAATTGGGGCTTTTCATGAATGAAACTCCAAACTACTGGAAGCCTCCGTACAAGGTAGCATATGAAATCGCTAATCAGAAAAAACCCCATACCATTGGAGAAGATTTATTAAAGCCATGTACACTGATGATGGCGAAACCTATATTGGGAAAGGAGGCTGAGAAGAAGCTGGCTGCAGTGTCATTGTCTAATAACACAGTGCAGAGAAGAAATTGCAGCATGGTCAATGACATTAAAGATCAGGTTGTATAGCAGATAATGTTATCTCCATTTGGGCTCTTTGCTATTCAGTTGGATGAGTCAACTGATGTAGCTTCATGCTCACAGTTAATGGTGTATGCCCGCTATGTACACAACGAAGAAATAAAAAAGGAATTTCTGTTTCGTGTACCTCTGGAAACCACAACCAAAGCTAAAGACATTTTTAATGTTGTCTCCAACTTTTTTGATGAAGTAGATCTAAAATGGGAAAATGTTATTAGCTGTTGTACAGATGGGGCACCAGCTATGCTAGGCACAAAATCAGGCTTTCAAGCTCTTGTAAAAAAGTTTCACTTAATGTAGAGAGCACTCACTGTATGCTGCACCGGCATGCATTGGCAGTTAGAACCCTTCCTTCATCTCTTTCCATTGTCTTACAGGAGGTAATCGAATTAATTAACTACATGAAGAGCAATGCACTGCACACAAGGCTATTTAAGGTACTTTGCAAAGACATGGATGTTGAGCACCAAACACTTTTGTATCACACACATGTTCGTTGGTTATCACGAGGTAATGTCACAGCTCGAGTTTACAGCCTCCGAAATGAACTGATATTGTTTACCGAGCAACAGGGAAAAGAGAGTTTCCATAAGCATCTCACAGACAACAACTGGATTGTTCAGATTGCATATCTAGTAGATATTTTTGAGCAGTTTAATTAACTAAATCTGAAGATGCAGGGTCATAATACTGACATGATCATATTTATCAACCAGCTGAATGCTTTTCAAGCAAAGCTGATGAGCTAGAAGAGGAAAGTCTGCTGTGGAAACTTTGCAATGTTTAAAGCTTAGACAACTTGCTGGACAGTGGCAACTTGGATCTTCCTCCTGAAATCCAGGACGAGATTGCAGAACATCTAGAACACCTTCACACAGAGTCCAAAAGATATTTCCCTAAAATACCTAGCGAAGACTTGGATCTGACCATCCATTTCAGTGTGAAGTCAACATGGTACCAGATGACTGTCAGAAAAAGTTTCTAGAGTTAAAACTTGAGTCGGCTGCAAAACTTTCATTTGGAATAACGTCCATAGCTGACTTTTAGCCAACAATGACCGCATGTTATCCCAAGGTAGTGAAAATTTAACTCCACAAACTGCTGCCATTTGTGACTACATAACTGTGCGAGTCAGGCTTCTCAACATTACACGTACTTCCCATTCAGTCTAAAACTTGTGATCAATTGATCGTACAAAATGATCAGCGCTGTGCTCTGTCCAAAACAAAGCCTCACGTTGAAGTACTGTGCGCGAATGAGCGGCAACAGAATTCTCAATAATTACATAGTTACATGTTGTATAAAAATATTTTGTTATGTGTTTGCAAATGTACAATAAAGTCTCATTATAATTTGTATTAGTCTTTGTTTTTAGCCATGAAGTATGTGTGGAGGAATTCAAATTTCTGAACATGTCTGAGGGGGAACATAGTAAAAAAGGTTGGGAACCCCTGGGCTAAATAGACTACTAGAAGTTATAGCTACTAGAATCTACGGCTTAGTCGGCTATTAGGCTGCGGCTTAAACGCCTAGGAGACACGTGACCCCCATGGATATATAGTGACTGGAGACAAAGCTGACAAAGGCCTCTTGTGATCTTGAGTCAACGGTGAGTGCTTAATCGCTCCCCCGAGCAATATAACAATATACCTTACAAAAATATACCAAAAATAACACCGCATGAACGATAAGCAAACAATGACAACGATGGTCCAGCACTGCAAGCAAATGTGATGAAAAGGTACAGCAACAATTTCAAAATTTCACAATATCTTAGTAAATCCACCATTGAATTTCCCTCTGACAATTTCTATATTTGACAGTACCCTAACAAGACAATCTACTTCTAAACTACTTGGCTTCATCATCAACGACGTTTTATCATGGCT
Source organism: Watersipora subatra (assembly GCF_963576615.1). NCBI lineage: Eukaryota > Metazoa > Bryozoa > Gymnolaemata > Cheilostomatida > Watersiporidae > Watersipora > Watersipora subatra. The sequence continues at coordinate 32,100,091 of NC_088716.1, forward strand.
AGACCACATCTCATTCATTTCAAATAAAATATCATCTAACCTACGTTTATTTTATAACATTCGTCATCTTATGAACTTTGATACTGCCAGACTATATCACTATAATTTTATCCATTCCTATCTTATATATGGCCTGCATGTGTTTTACCCTACAACACCTGTAAAATATACCAACACACTATTTATTTTACAAAAAAAGCTTTACGACTTATATGCAAAGACCTAAACATACCCCATAAAAACCAGCACTTACCATCTACCAACTTAATAACAAGCACTACCGGTGTTCTTCCCCTACCTAAGCTATCACATTACTTCACCTGCCTCGCTGCTCATTCAATAATCCACGATAACTGCCCTAAATATCTCAGCTATAGCTTTCAAACCGTAAACCATAGTCACAAAACCAGAAACAGATTCAAATTACCTAGTGCCATAAGCCACAACAAACTCAACAGCAACCTGCTAAATTCATTTAATAATCTCTGCACTCATTTAAGAACTCTTCCTCTGCAATCTTTTAGAACAAAACTCAAACTACATCTACTTTCCTCTGACCAATAATACCATTCACCATATAGCCTTACCTATTTTAACCATTTCATATTACACTTTGTTTTCATGACTAGAAAACTTGTCATATATTTGTATACTATTTTCACTGAGCTATTATTTGTCCACTTTTTGTTTAAACAATACTCATATCAATCTTCAAGCTTGTGTTCTACATATTTTATGCATTCAGTTCTAATATTATTATATTAGTTAGACTATTCACTAACTTTTTAGTTAGAGTATAGTTTCTTTGCAGTCCTTTTTATTTTTTTGTCGTACACCGCTTTTTAGTTAGTTTACTTGCCGTGGTACCTTGTGGAAAACATATTGTAAAATATGACTATTGATTACCACAATAAAGATTGCTCATATTGCTCACAAGGCGAGGTTTAAATGACACGTACGCCATTGACACGCGAGCAACAAAACAAGATATAATGACTTAATACAAAGTTGTAGAGCTACTTGACCTTTGTTTTACTTACACTATGGAAAAGTTTATTGCACAGTGGAAACCGTTCATAATACTAGCTGTGAATGGTTTGCTGATAGCCTGGCCACGGTTATTATAAGCGATTTGTTTTTGTATAAACGTACAACAATGGATACGTTATGACGGCAGAGTTCCTTGACATTTACGTTACGCTAATTATTTTTTGACACATAAGCTCGCAAGTGCAATCACATACACGCTCTATGTCATTAACTAATTAAGTAGGCGGAGCTTAGTAACGAAGCTGTTTGAATCCAGTCGGTCATCGTAATAACGGGAGGCTGTGTAATGCGAGGGATTGTTTGTATGTCACAGATGACATTTGCTTCAGGTGTGCTATTTTTTCAGTTGTTTGGTAAGCCTTACTGGCGACAACGGCTACATGAATTAACCTAAAAGACTTGATTTACAATATTGATCTGACTTTTTCTACAGATAAGGAAAATTAAATTTGCTTTCGTTATTCTCATTGATCTTTTACTTGAAAATTTAGTAATACTAACGACTAACAAACAATAAGTTCAATAGTAATTTCAATGATCATTTTGTTCGTTTAAAATTTGATCACACGGCTATAATCAAAAATAGTAAATAGTGAATTTTCAATAGCTTTTTATGCATTATATCATTTCGAAAAACCAGAAGATTTCAAGAGATCAGATGGTTAGTTTGTATAAAAAGTGTTGAGAAAGTCGGTGTCGACCAGCCACTTGTGAGTTTGTTCGGCGTCCGAGTTGTCTTACAAGGGATAAGTAAGAGCTTTCATGCACAACCTCAATCGCTGCAAACAACACCACCGGTTGCTCAGTATGGCTCCGCATTCTTCATATTTTACAGTAAGGATGAAAAGGTAGATAGCAATCAAATACATCTGGATAATATCAAACATAATACTGAAATGGGTGTACATTAGTAAGTACCCAAATAGTTACACAAGCAAATGCAAACATGTACATGGTGTATATTCGAACCCCGCTGTGCAGAGGTCTATCATTGTTACCACAGTGTGGTCTTTTAGGTGACTTAAAAAGTACCTTTCTTTGTAGTTGTCAATTTCGCTACTCTTTGCTTCATTGTTCACAGGTTTTTCATTCTCTCTTTTATCTCTACCAGCATTTTGGGTTGCCATTGTTTTTTTATAGAAAGTCTTGTTTTCTGTCATTTGATTTTTTATGCAAGCTGATTTTTGTATTATTAATTGAAACATTTCTAGTCATTGGGATAGTTTTAAGTCTTGTAGTTTGTTTAAATTCATTGCTTTGCTCAGTTTGCTTACAGAATAAAATTATGTGCGCAAATGTTTGTAACGGAAATTTTAGTTCCTGTAAAAGATACCGTAGATTGTGATATCAGTTAATGTAAATACATAAGCTGATAAAACTGTATCATCTATTAAACCATAACTGTCACGAACAACTTTTATTGTATTTACTAGGTAAATCAGACACGCTGATTCCGATTTTGTACTCAAAATAAAGATTAGTCCACTAACCTTCAAAGTCATTTAGGCTTTTTCAAAGCGTTTCAATATCCGTTTCGAAAACAACACAATCGGCATTACAAGCTCCGCCCATAAATATGTGACGAAACCTAGCTTTTTCAGAAACGGAAGTTAGGAAGGTTTAGTCCGGGAAACAGTCCCAACATCGACAAGTCCGAACCTAGACAAGTCCCAATCTCGACAGAGGTTGGTCCGAATCTAGACAAAGGTTGGTCCGAACATCGACAAAAGCTTAAAGGCTTAGCAGTTTTAAATAATTTAATCTTCAACAAATAATAAATGTCTTTTTGCAGTTCTATCCTCACTTCAAAAAATAAAAACCAAAGCTATTCACTGAAGTTTAGTCTTCAAATAAAACATTTTGCTAGCATAACAGTCAACCATATTTATGATTGTTACTTGTTTTAGCATTCGTTCTATATATAGGTTGGGCAAAATATTGTTAGGCCTACATAAGCTGGGGAGTGCTGCATCAAATGAATAACAATATATTTTTGCGCAAATAAATCTTTTACATATAAATCGCTCATTTACTATGAAAATAGTAGATGGTAAAATAGTAAAACTGCTGTCGAGATTGGACCAACCGTTGTCGATATACAAACTCGTCGAGTTTCAAACCAGTCGAGGTTCGGACTATAAACCTTTAGTCCGATTTAAAATAATAGAGATGGGTGTCTTAAAACCCATTATTGTCTAAATCCAGCCTGTAAAATAATTTCAGTTTTTTATGAAAGGGATATAAACTATTTAAAATTGCTCGCAGCTTGTTACTTGACGTTTAAATGGGCTGGACGCCGAGAAAAAGGAGCTCAAAAAGCGCGGTTTTATCACGAGCTAGCGTTGTTATCGCGCTTTTTAAATACGCAATGCTGAATAGCTTATCTATCTTTCAGAAAAAACTGATATTATTTTTAAAGCTGGATTTAGATATTAATAGATTTTAAAACACCCATCTCTATTATTCTAAATCGGTCTAAACATCTTTACGTAACTTCTGTTCCTAAAAAGCTAGGTTACGTCAAGTATTTATGGGCGGAGCTTGTTATGCCGATCGTGTTGTTTTCGAGACCGATATTAAAACGCTATAAAAAATCCTTTATTACTCTGAAAGTTAGTGGCCTAATCTTTATTTTGATTACAAAATCGGAATCAGCATGTCTGATTTACCTAGTAAATACGATAAAAGTTGTTCGTGGCAGTTATGGTTTAAGTTGATAAGAAAAGCTGTGATAAGAGCTTTTCAGAAAGATGAAACTTCTTAGCTTGATTGCACTAATATGAATTCTGCCTTGAGACAAATTGAAATGATTTAAGTGTATGTAACAAGTTAATTGTTAAGAATTTGTTCTGAATTTTTTACAGAATCATATTTTATTATTAGTTTATGCTATGATTTCCTGTCATAGATAAAAGTATGCTTGTTTGTGCCTTTATAACGGGAAGATTCAGGTTAAACTATAATCATTGTTTAACCATTTCCCATAGATGTTGGTGAAATAATTGCTGTCACTGTTTAAACATCCGCTCTGGGTTGCTATTGGATGTCAGATGAAACAAACAAACAGACAATTAGGGGTATAAAGAAGTATACAATTTGATAGTAACATGTAAAATATTTTAGGGTGCAGACTGTTTAGTTGTAAGGATTTGTCTTTGTTAATAATTTTAAAGTATGACCTAGTACATGAAAACACTGAAACTACAAACTTAATATTTGAGTGTCTGATCACAACCTTCTATATTTTAACATGAAAACATTAACTGCCAGAAGAAAATAGTAGTAATAGTAATAAAGACAAGCATTTAATACTAATTACAAAAGAACCAGCATTGCTAAGCTATGAAAAAGTTTGGGCGCCTTTTAATTGGAAGCAGTAGTTTGTGCTGTGAGAAATGGGCTAATCACTACTGAGAATTCAGATGTTGTGTAAAATTGAAGTGTGGTGGTAAAACAAGAACTTCTTAGTAGATAATATCTGGTGAAATGCAACTCTATAGGTTTATTGCCTATTTTAAGCCCATTAAGGAGGCTGCTATAAAAATATTACCATGTACATGTTTATTTTATACAATGAATAATCTATCATATTCAAGTGCGGATTAGCTGCTCTGATAAAACACACTCACAACAGCTAATATGGTAACAAGACACAACACTCACTTATCATGGCCTGTTTAACCCTGTGAGGCCCATACACAGAAGCTTTGCTCTAAAAATTTTCAAACTTTTTGGATAGTTTCCAGATATATGTATGAGTGTTTTTCTAAATTTTTTATTTTCTACAACGACCCTGACCTGAGATATTAAATGTTGCACTCACGCAACATTGGGCTTTAATGCTACCTATATACATTACACGTTAGACAATAGTGTTATGAAGTATTTGAGGCAGTAAAATAACTTTATTTGAATAAATAAATGGTAAATGTACTTATATGCATATACATGTATACAGATACATACATATACATATATATAGTACATATATTGAATATATATATACATTCAGTATATATAAATTTTATATATACATACATATACGCATACATATATATATATATGTATATATTGTATATATGCATACATATATGCACACACATATATATATATACATATATAAATATATATATATAAATATATATATATATAACACAAGCATATAAGTTTACATCACTGTTTGGTATAAATGGACTAAATCCTGGAGCAATATCAACTGTTCCAAAGTAACTATAGCTCTCCATTCGCTTGCAGTGATAGGTACGAAAATAATTTCGTTCATCAAGAAGGCAGAGACTGTTTCACATTTTGTAGTAGTTATTTTCTTGAACAGCTTGCCGTGACTTCGCTTTGGAGCCTTTATTGGCCAATGAGCAAAATTGTCATCGTGAACATTGCACGGACCTTTTCCAATTTTTTAGCTGGTGTAAGGCATAGACTAGCATCACCTGCTGCAGCTGGTCATCCTTGTTTGGCAGCACCATTGACATGGATGAGACTGCCGGCAACTTCAGCTTGAAATTCTCTTCTATTTAGTACTTTATTTATGGTAGCTTGAGAAGGTGACTATCACTTCTGTAGATATTCCAAGTGTTGATTTCGGCTACCATTACAAATGTCGTTACAGGTAGAGATATCATCACCGGCTCTTCATGGCAAAACGATACTCTGCTAAAAATAAATCTTACAAATCACTGCCTCCCATATTTTTATGTGGTTGTATAACAGCAGGCATGTTATAGAAACGATGCTCGTTTGACGACTTGTCCCACCGTTTGGCTTGAGCAAAGGGCTGTACACCAGTCAATGAGGAGAGAACAGCGATAACTTTGTTGTCACACTATTTGACAGCAACCACATTGTTGACCTCCTTTACATAGCTGTCATAAGATCCTTTACTATCTCGTTTGAGGACTTTGCATTATTGAGCATGCATTCTTGAACCCTGTTGGTTCGAACAGTATCTGTATAGAACATCCCAGTTTTATTTAGCTCAGAGATGAAGGGAATAGCAATAAACAAGTTGCCTCCGACCATTTTGTACCTCCAGTTCTTTTGTAGAGTAGATCTTAGCTTGGGCACAACATCAGCTTTTTAGCCCAACTCCATCTGCTTACCATCACCACCTTGGTATACTTCAGTCATGCAAAATGCCACTGACTCCTGCTCGATGCTAGATCTTGAAGCGCCATGGATGTGGCTTACTCTTTATGTATTGTCGGGTTCTATTTATAGACATTCATTCCATATGGCACCTATCCTTCGTCACATTTTCCAGAGCTTGTCTAGCAAATTCGTTCCATCAACTCTGCTTCTCATTCGAAGGCAATTGCTGTTGCTGTTTGAAGTGGAAGGCTTTTAATGCATTTTGTATCTACAAACTAAAACAGAATATTTTAAAATACTATTCATCTAACACCTAAAATCGCCCAAAAGAAAGCCTACACACCTAACTATCATGCTATATCAAGTGAAATAACTGCACAATTTTGTATCATTCGGAAATACCAATTTGCTTTGGTAGTAAATGACTAATAGCAGTAGTGCTAGTAGCAGTGAAGGTAACCTAGTAATATTACTTCAATGGTAGTCAGTGTACCTCTACTACCATCTTTACAACACTAAGTATTATGCACATCAACAAGAATGAAGAGCATTAGCCCTAACAATGGTCTATTGGAACATCCGATACTAACCCCTTGGCTTGCAGCTCAGCTATGTATGTAGAGCCCAATGTTGCACTCCTGCACAAGAAATTTTGAGCTCATATAGATAGAAGAAAAAAATTTACTTCTTCGAAACATTTAATGTGTGTAAAAATATGGTCAACATAGTACCAAAAAACAGAAAATGAGTTATTCCAACTTACCTCAAAGAGCTATAAATCTTTGCCTAAAAAGTTGCTTTCCTCATGTGTGGTCAACTCTCAATTCCATGGAATGTTCTAGAGTTATGTGATGACATCACGAGCATGACATCCAATCAATTTTGGGATTAGGGTTGCATAAAGATATGTAAGAAGCCACTTGAGAAAAATATTTGGCTATAAAGCATTTGTAGTTGCTCTATCTAGTTTTGAAAATTATGTTGCACCAGTGCAACAAGGGGCCCCAGAGGGTTAAAAGTACAGTGATGACACAAACTGTTACTGCATTAATAATCAGAGATAACATTACAGATTAGTGGTTGAGTAATATTGTTGTGTAACTTTAAACATGTACTGGTTTTTATCAACTTTTTTAAATTGTAAAAATAGACAGAGCTTTGGGAAATTTTGACTAGAAATAGTTGCAATATTATATAATCATATTAAAACGTTTATTTTTAAACTTGACTATCTTTGAGCATGAAGGCAGAGCAAGTGTTTATAAGATGGAAGCAATTCTCAAGCATTAAAACTGACACATCTTCTAAGCTTATTGTTTAAAACTTGTGTTTTGAACAAACAATTTGAGAATAGCTAATTCTACGAACCCTACGACTTTGATGAATTCGAGTTTTCTAATGGACCCGTTTGTGTAAAAGAACATTTTGCTAGCTCACAAGCTGGTTAGTATAATTCTATAACCTCCACTTAAAAGTTAATGCTGGGCGTATAAATACGAAGCAACCTTTTTCGAACTTTGTGGAATATGTTTTCACCTCACATTATGATTATCTGCCATTTTTGGCAATCAAAGCCTTCAGTTTGACGTCTAGATGATAGAAAATGTGTAAAAATATATTGCAATCATACATTGCTCATCCTCGGTATTGACATCACATATAATATGTCTGTGTTTTACCAAACAAGTGACCTTGTGTCACAGCATAGAGCTTCCATCATAATTATTTTGTGTTTTCCAAACTGTTTTGATTTTTCAAGTTCAAAATCTTTGGTGAACAAGGATATATCATTATTATAATTGGAGAAATTAAAATCATTTTAAAATGCTGTCATTTAACATTCAAGGTTTTGTTGAAGGTCGTTTCATAATCACGAAGCACTTTTGCTGTGTAGAATTAACCAATCGAAAAGGAAGTTTAAAGCAATAAAACAACGAGTTAGCTGTATTTTTGATGCTCTCCATCTGGCTAGTTCATTGTTACAGCAAAGCTGAGTCCATTATCACATGAAACATCTGGTTTCAGTTTAAAGAACACATCTTCTAAACCTTTTACCACCATAAGCCAATGAGTTATATGGCAATGCCTGTCTTTCCTATTTGCACAGACGTTTTCTATAAGTATCAAACAGAATAAAGAATATCAAGCTAAAATCAGATAATTATAACTTTAGTGTCAATAAAGGTAATGAATGTTTGAGATAAGATAACAATTTCCTTTCCCACATCGAATCAAATTTGTAAAATAATATCCATTAAAATCGTTGTCTATATGTCAGTGTGTAGTTATTTAAAAAAAGGTATGATAAAAAATTTTTTTTTTAAAAGCCAGGTGATGTACAAATAGTATCTCTTTGGGATTTTTTGTGACAGAACTGATACTAGAGGAAATGCACTTTTTTTAGCATTCAATTATTTTCACATTAGGTACTCATATAGTCATATGTTTAATTAATTATGGATTATTAATCGAATAATTAAACGACAAATTTTAATAATTTGCCAAGTATGTTTTTAAACCCTATGATTTACTTCTACTGAAAATTCACAAACTGTCTTGAGAATTACTGTTAATAATAGATGTAAGTTAGTTGCTTTTTAATTTATATATATTCCTAACCAAGGTTGAGTTTGGTTGTTAAAATTGTCTTCTATTGCTTTATACACAATCAATATTATTCATAATGATTATGATATGTATTTCCAACAAAATAGTTGGTCCAACCTCATCTGTAACATGTGAATACCAGATTTGTGTTTGTCCAAAACTTGGACAAGTTAAGACAAAATAAGTCTAAAGAACGAGATTTTAGTCATTTTGCTAAGCCAATCATAAGCTAGTACTGAACACTAAGTGTCAGTACCTATCTACAACTGTCTACAAAGCTTCAGTTCTTTAGTCCTAGTTTATAGTATTAATATACTTACCTTGATAAATTATAGTACAGAGTATTTGCTCATGGAACAACTTACTTTTGTGGCTTCACACGTCCTCTGGTATTGAATGATCTGTACCACATTATTGTGGTAAGTTCAATTCCTTCTAGAACAGCCTGGCAGGTTACCATATTAAATTGTTTTTATTGAGATAGTCAGTAAATATATTTCAATTTCCAAAAATGAATGAACATACATTAAAAGAAATATAATCATCTCAGACCATAAGCCTTATGAATAGGCATAATTGTATATATTTGTATCGATTGACCAAATCATTCACAGATTAATATAAGTTGTACAATCATTCTACTGAGAGTTATTATTTTACTTTTTTAGTAATAATAATGTTGCACGCTGTAATAATATTAATTGCTCGTCTGAGATGAACGTGCTTGCGGTAGAAGCTAAACTGGCTTTGAAAATGTCCAAGCAATTCCTGCAAAACATTTCGGACATTTTTGTGGTTGGTAAAACCAATTTATGCTGATTAACTGTACTGTATATCGGAATACATTAAAAGGTTTACACCTTTAAATAAACTTTAAAGGTTGACTCGCAACAAAGTTCACATTACAGTTATTTGGTATCAAAAGATTCACCATGTCTTACTCTGCTGTGTTGTAGGTGCAAAATATGGGGAAATCTGATTACAAGCTCTTATAAGCTCAAAAACGAACAGTTAATCGCCGTCATCACAAAACGCTGTAAGTTGGAATTAGTTTATTTCTCTGACGTATTCAAACAATTTGATTATTGTTTTGACATGTGATGTTATCACGTTAATTGAACGGCTAATAAAAAGTTCAATATAAAACGTTTTGTAACACTAGTTTATGACAAACACTTCGGGGGTTCTACCGAAAAGCCCGTGTCAAATCTAGATGCTCGCTACTTTGCAGTTCTGTTTCGGATTGGTCTAATCGTCTAGTCGTAATCTGATCATGTGACCCATACTTCCTGCCAAGCAGCGCAAATAATTTTATGCAGCATTTTTCGACTATCACAGGTAATCAACAGGCTCGTCATGTTTATCAGAGGATGATATGCACTCCTAGGAGCTAAGGTTAAAAGATTAAGCAAATTTTTACGTTAGGTTTTGAAATATCGATGCTCAAAATGACAGCATTACAATGATTATGTAATTGACGCGTAATGACAATATGCATGGTTCTATTGAATGCTTGAAGTATATTTGTGAAAATTTTTTGACGAATAAGGTTGCATGAAAGTGTAACCGGGAGCCATCTCGTTCAACTACGTCCCATTTGAGCCGTTTTGCAAAGGGATTTTAATCCACAGCGTTTTTGTAATGGCCGCAATTAACCGTTTGTTTTTGAGCTCTCAAGAGCTTGTAATCACATTTCCACATATTTTGCATCTATAACACAGCAGAGTAAGACATAGTGAATCTTTTGATACCAAATAACTGTAATGGAAATTTTGTTGCTAGTCAACCTTTAAAGACCGTGCTGTTCAAAAGCTTTGAACTTTGGATGCACCTTAATGAAATATTAGGTTTTAACAAATATGTAAGTATGTCCTAGTGAAAAAAAATTAATTTGAGAACAAAAAAGTGAAGTAGATTCTGTCAGCTTTACGTGCAAGGTCATACAGTGAGAACTCTACTTGTTTACCTATAGTTTCATTTCCTGTTTATGATCAGTTGCTATCTATATTCAACATGTCCATGTATTTGTATATATATCATATCTGTATCTACACTTGTGTAAAACTATCTATTGTTTTAACGAATTTATTGCGTGCTTACCAAGTAGTTTTATATGCCTCCAAGTTTCTCTTTATATCACAACAAACACTCTATTGTTAGCTTTAGTAAACTAAGTGAAGTCTCTGTTACAATTTGGTGATAGATTTATCTGAAATATTTCAAAACCTTCAAATGTCGTATGTAAAATTGTGTATGTGATACATAGTTTGTACACTTTTGCTAATATGTGCATGCTTATATGAAATGACACATAGTTGTCACGGTAGCGCATAGTAGTAACACGTACCACAGTTTCAATATGGTAGTCATTGTAAAATCAGGTTTCGCCAGCCAAATCTAGATTCAGCTAAACTCCACATATGAAAAGCTAGCAGTCCTTACACAGGGCTAACAAAGGTGACACGAAGCCATGCCTCAATGTTATGTAATGCGTGTACATCTTACTCTGGTTATTGTCACTGCTCTTATTATAAAAATACTTTTATAATAGTTTATAGTAATAAACTGCTCCAAACTGACATAGACCCACATCATCTCTTGTAAGTTTAACTTTATTAATAATAATATTTATATCTTTAGTTAGTTGTAACTAGTTTAGGCCTTTGTATCATTATAAGCACTGGGTATACATGCTATCACTCTATTTGTATTTACTTTGTAGATCAGAACACGAGAAGGTAGTGTTTGATATCACAGGTTGTCTCCATCTTTCTATAACCAAAATGATGCACTTTATAGCTGGCTGTATAGGATGTATGTACTGTATGTCATTACTATACTTGAGTAGATACTGATAGTATTGGATAAGGTTACATCTTTGACAGTCAACTTTGTTTGTAGATATACCCATAGATCCTCTCTATAAATCTTGACAACTCTGAACATTCAGTTGTCCAGTCGTTCGTTCGATACGCCAGGCCTGTCTGAGGAATGATGGCTCTGACCAATAGATGTTGTCATGACAGACGAGCCAAGTGATGCGGGCTAGTGATCTTTAACCAGTTTCTTAGGTGCCGATATTAGTCCGAACAACTAGGGTTGCCTATAGTAACATAATCTGCTGCCTCCAATTTTAAAACATGCAGAAGCTAAAAAGGGTATTAGAACTCTGAGGTGAACTTTAGTGTTCCCTTTAAGTGCAACTCTTTGATATGCTGGCCGTTGATCACATCACTGTTTTAGTTAGTCCCATGCTATCTCATGCATAAGGGCCATTCCATGGGGACTGGTCCAATGTGTGTGCTGACCTGTCACAGATATGATTAAAACTAATTATATGTTAAAGAGCATGTCAAACTTGGTGGGAATCTAAATTTCTTAGCCTCTCAACATTTAGTGGCGCTGCCGGCATCACCTCAAAGTTTGCCATTCAGGAGGGGCAACTCCGAGTCGGATTTGTTAGGTTTTTTGATAACAAATATCTCGAAAACTATATCTTCTAAAAATCTGAATTTTTAGTTGTCTTCTTCCACATGTGATCTATCATTTTCATTTTAAAACTTTTCTGTCGGAGGCTGTCATTTAGGGTCAGAGGTCGCTAAAGTAGGTCAGCGGGCCTTATTTTTATCAAGTTTTGTAGATTTAAGCTATTTTAGCGTCACGTACAACTCAAATTTTTTTTCATTTTCTGGCAATGTAACTCTTGATATATGCTTATTAATGTATCTTTTACATAAAAATAATTTATATTTGTCAGATTTCATCCTCGTGCAAACATGATATTACTATGGTCATAGCTGGTCACATAGTATCACAGTCATAACTGGTCACAAGCCATCATTTGACCATGATAGCTTGTGACCACATATGACCATGATACCACGTGACCAACTAAGGAGTTCTACCATGTGACCAGCTATGACTGTTTTACCTTACATCATGCTATGTGGCCGAATGCTCCTGCATCATTGCTGGTCACTTCGATCATATGGTATCACAATCATAGCTGATCACATGGTATCATGTTCATAACTAGTCACATGATATCACAGTCAAAGCTGATCACACGGTGTCATAGCCATTGCGGGTCAGAATCAACAAAGTAATATCTAGCCCATTAACTTTGTTTGATTTAGGAATAGCTGATTGCCTGGCAACTCACTCTCTGAATACCGTTAAGGTTAGTCATCGTCTCACTGGTGTTTCATTCATTGTTCCGCCTCACTCCTAGCTGTTAACTCAAAGCACCAAACTCTCTTCACAAGCTTGTCTCAGTAATTCTAACATTACAAGCCATCATTTTGATGTTTTAATAATTCAACCATAAAGTACCACATTTGTATAATATGGTATATTAGACATGTTCATGTAGTATATAAACTCAGTCTATTATTTGATTAATAGTTGATGTTTATCTCACTGTCAACTTATAAGAAATTTCTCTCTATAAACTCTAAATCTGTAGAGGAATAGTTGAGTACTAGTTAAAATGTTGCTGTTAAGCTTGTGTTATCTATAGAGAATGTCTCTTAGATTTGAGAGTTACCTCTATTGCAGCTGGATCCATAGTGCCAACCACGTGTTTTTATCGGAGGTTCATTGATTGCTGTGATCCTGTTCAATCAACTCCGGGACATTGGGTTGTCTTCAAAGATGGATTGTCAATCTCAACTCCGTTCTATCCGGTATTATTAGTAAGTACAAATATCTTGTGATTTAGTACAAGGTCTTAAATGAAGCTATAACTCATACTTTCTGAAACTAACTTTAACATAGAGCAATGCACACAAGTTAGTTTTATTCTAATTGAAGGTCGTGAACCTAGCGCCAGAGATGCAACTAGCTTTACTTTAACGTAAGTTACTCAGGCTAACAATAATCTAATGCAAGTTTTTGCTTTGATATATGTATTCTATTGTTACATCCTCGATCAAGATCAAATTTAATGTCAGTATTGTAAGATTATATGGTACCTGATTTATTATAAGCCGCAATGGTACGTGATAAATTGTAAAGTTATATGGTATCTGATCTATTGTACGATTATATGGTACCCGATCTATTGTAAGGTTCTATGGTAGCTGATTTATTGTACGTTTATATGGTATTTGATCTATTGTAAGGTTCTATGGTACCTAATTTACTATAAGGTTCTTTGGTACCTGGTCCATTATAAGGTTTTATAGTACCTGATCTATTGCAAGGTTCTATGTTATCAGATCTATTGTAAGGTTCTATGGTACCTGATCTATTCTTAAGCCTGGTTCCCATATACGCCGCAAAGCACCGGCGGTAATATCGCGCAGCAAAACACTTGCGGTGCTCGGCGCAGTTTAATGTTCACATAAAAGCCACATCGTTAATAATATTGTAAACATAATTGCGTAAACAAATAAAATGTTCGCTCGCCATGCCGTTCTTATAATGGTGACCTTTACCCGTACAGTGCATTTCGGGAAGGTTTTGCCTGCGGTCGTTTGCGAAATTTGAACAGCGCTAAACTATTGCGATGCCGCCGGCAACTACCGGCGATCCTCGGCGGTCCTCGGCGCATACGTTCCCATTTCATCGCCAATAGCCTGCGGTGTGTCGCCGGTGCTTTGGGACGTATATGGGAACCCGGCTTTAGGTGCTATGATTGCTGATCTTTGTAACATTCTATGCTGTTTGATCTATTGTAAGGTTCTATGGTATTCTGGTATGGTATGGTGGTTCTAGTTTCACGTTAGTTAGCTAATTTTCCTGTGTTTCGCTCTCACGACCAGCTGGCTGTTTAACCGAAACCTATCTAAGGACATTTGCCTTTGTCGCCCTTTCAATATGTTGCGATTAGGACAAACACAGGTGTCATCACAAAGGGTTAATGCACGACCACTAACCAGCTTGTCCGAATGTCTATTTTTTATAGTTGTGATAAATATCACCGGCTTTTTCACATAGCATCGTTTCAGTTACGCTGTCGCCGGCCAATTGTTTGTCTTTAATTCAATACCTGAGCAGTCTCTTCATCAGCGGTCGTGAAGATTGCTGTGTTGTGTAGAAACTATGGTTGGCCTTTAGCAAACTAAATGCCCTGAACATAAACTTTCTGTTTGATAATTGTGGATGTATTTCTGTCATTTTACTGAGCTAGCTCAATCACGCATACAAATTTCGCCTATTTTTCAATACTTGTCCATTTAATATCAATTGCTATCATTCAGTTTTTTTTGCATTATTATTTATTTTACTGGCAAAAACTCGGTCGACGCACAGTACTTTTAATTCACATGATTCTGCACTGAAAATTGCGCACAACAAAAACACAGTACAAAAGTGTAACCAGAGCAGTTAAAAAATATAGCGCGATGCTGTTCTCATAAAACACCTTCGACGTACTGGGCAACTGATTCAGGTGCTCGTATATCAAACATGGCTCGTATGGTAGTGCTAAAACTTGCTTGAAAGCTGACTCGTATCTCAAGTTTCTCGTAAGTTGGGGCACTCGTAAGTTGAAGTATATTGTAAGGTTTTCAAGCTAGTTCTAACCGAGTACTATGTGAGAAACTTTGGAATACACTGAGAAAATATTATTGATCAGAAGGTTAGAAATATATTAGTGTAGATATTGGAAAATCTCTCTCAAGTAGAGAAGACTGATTGTGCCTAACAGGAAGTTTCAAAGAACAGACTAGTGCATTGTGGGTGTTAGTGTGTCTTGAGTGTAGTTCTGTTAGTTCTAGTCATTTTATTAAAGCTCCTCTCCTCTGGTCACAGCTTAGTAGACAGTAAGCTGTGACCAGAGCTCTATCACTGGTGGTTAGTAATACAAAAATTTGTTATATTTTCTTCAGGTAGTCAACTGATGAGCTGTTTTTCTCTGTAATTTGTTGAACCAAAGAACTGTCATGTTGTACCTTACCCTGTCTCCTTTAGTGTTAGCTGAGGAGGATTGTCAAGAGTACCTCAACTTCCAGACCAAGTTCTATACCTTCACCATCTACAGTCGTATTCAACCTATAGATTGTGACAGATTTGAATGCCTTTCACATCAGGAAGCGCATAAATTCATGAATTTTAAAATAGTGAGACAGCTGGAGGTACGTTCCAAGATTTGTTCCATTTTTTCTGACTGCAGTTAATTCTTATTTGGCGTGTAAACATAACATATTGATCGGTATTTATGGAAAACCATTAAAATAGTTCATTAACAGTTTGGACTCTAGTGAACTGGTCCCATTCACCAGAGCAGGGTACCAGCTATAGTGAGTGGAATCCCAACAGAGAATCCCACTCACTGCGAGATCTTCTGTTGGGATCCCTCAGCTTACTGTAGGATCCCAAAAGCTTTTTGACAGTTCCCACTCATAGTTATTCTTTAACATTTGAAAGTAGGTATATCACAAACATTTATTGATGGTAACGTCTGCATAAAACCTAAGATGAACCAAACATATCTATGCGTCTGTATATTTTTGTTTTACCGCTATCTCCTTCACCCCATGGTTTACAAACTGACTATATTGGTGGTTATTAATATGTGTGCAAGGTCAAGGACAATTGTAACATTGCGCGCCCAAGTCATTAGAATATAACGGCTGTAATTATTGTACAGTGATATGGTTGTAACATAAATGACACCTCCTAAATACATTAGTATGCACACGTGCTAAATAGATATCCCCCATATGAAGAGAATTTCAAAGAATGTTTAAGATAGACTTGCAACAAAATTCATTTTACAGTTATTTGGTATCAAAATATTCACCATGTCTTACTCTGCTGTGTTGTAGGTGCAAAATATGGGGAAATGTGGTTACAAGATCTTAAAAGCTCAAGATCTTTTTTAAAGAAATTTTAATCTGCAGCGGTTTTGTGATGGCGGCGATTATTTGTTCGTTTTTGAGCTTTTTAGAGCTTGTAATCACATTTCCACATATTTGGCACCTGCAACACAGCAGAGTAAGACATAGCTAATTTTCCGATACCAAATTACTGTAATGTGAATTTTGTTGCAAGTCAACCTTTAACATTAAAGCTCATAAATTACATAATTTTTTTATGGTATATTTCAATACATTAGAGTCTTGGCTTTCAAATTAGCTATTGTTTGCCATAGTGAGACAGACATTGGTTGGTGTTTATAGGATTTCCCTAAAGCTCTACCGCGAAAGAGTTTACTGGCATAGTCTCAAAAATTGTGATGTCGCAATTCTCATATTTGTTGTTGTGTGCTCTTATTGTTTATTTATCAACTACGATAATGGCGATAATGACGCTAGTGGCAGGCCAAGGTAGGATAACTCCAGAGAACGAATGAAGATGACAAATCAGTCAGTGTCATTAGTTCTCCACGTACATATTATTTCTATGATAAGTACCTCAGACTCAAAGCACCATACTATAATTTCCCGATGATATTATGCGCTAGCTCTTTATTTTTAATGTAATGTTAAGGGTGACGACTGAGACTAATTAATTTCAAGCATTGCGTGATTTCGCGAAAATGCGGTTGACATTTAGTCTAAGGGCCACGCAGGTCATAATTTAATCCATGTGATTTCATTACCTCTATCAACAACAGTACATTTATTGAAGCATAATTAATTAACCCAGAACATGTGTTTGTATTGGTTGGGCGTTAGCACGATCGCGGGTATTGTTGATTATCTAGAATCTTAGTTTATTATTAGCGCTCTCCGGATTTAACAGCATCGATTGTCACAGAAAAACGCAGCCTCAATGGCGGCAAAAGGGATTGACGACCTAAGGCTAAATGAGAATTAGGGCGTCACATTTTGAGTACCTGAACCAAGTGTTTTTTTTTGCAGGACGTACTTTTGACACCCCGTTTTTTATAGTTCTATCATTCTTTGTGTATTGAATATAGGCTCATTCGAAAGCCAAGACTCTGATGCATTAAAATACATAATAAAAATATTATGTAATTTACGTGCTTTAAAATAGATACAAATAATGTAACTAATAACAAGCCCTTTGTCTTTAAAAAGAGAATCTTTACTACCAGAGTAGTTGTTTGTTCTGTTACCTACACACCATCTATACAATGTAGATGTTGGTGGCCAGAATGGTAATAATTAAAGAGTGAGTCATTTTGGTGACTTTCACAACTTGTTTTGTTTATATTAGGTTAAGATAACACGAGAAGGTAAACACAACTCATGATGATAGCGATATCAATGTAGCAAGAACAAAGTCAATATGGTGGTCATTTTCGAAGCTGGTTAAACCAGCCATATCAAGATTCACCTAAACTCTACTTACGAAAATTCAGCAGTCCTTACACAGGGCTAACAAAGGTTGCATGACGTCATGCCTCAATGTTATATAACGTGTGTACATCTTACTCTGGTTATTGTCACTGCTCTTATTTTAAAAATACTTTTATAATAGTTTATAGCAATAAAGTGCTCCAGGCTGACATAGACTCACATCATCTCTTGTAAGTTTAACTTTATTAATAACAATATTTAGATCTATAGTTAGTTGTAACTAGTTCAGGCCTTTGTATCATTATAAGCACTGGACATACGTACTATCACTCTATTTGTATTTACTTTGTAGATCAGAAGAGGTGAGGTTTCTATAACCATCATGGTGTACTTTATAGCTAGCTGTTTAGGAGGTATGTACTGTATATCACTTTTTTAAAACTTGAGTAGATTATAGCTTTTAATCAGGTCGTATCTTCTGACAGCCAACTTTGATAGCAGTTATAGTCATAGACCTTCTGTTTCTGCTCTTAAAATAACTACAGACTAAAAAGGATATTTGATCTCCTCGCTGTATGGACTCACTTTCAATCTAACTCTTTGATGTCCTGACTGTCGAGCACATTGCAGTCATAGCGGGTCACTTGGTATAACAGTCACAGCTGGTCACATCGTATCACATTCATAGCTGCTCACAGGATATAATTTTTATAGCTGGTAACATGGTATAACTCCCCTACCTAGTCACACGGTATCATGATCACAGCTGGTCACAAGCTATCATGGTTATAGCTAGTCGAATGCTCTGGTAGTCATTGCTGGTCACATGGTATAACGGGCATACCTGGCCATATGGTATCACGGCTTAGCTGGTCACGTGGTATCAAAATCATAACGGGTCACATGGTATCATGATCATAGCTGGGTATCATCATCAACCCCTCCCCTTAGCATTCAACTAGATGTGAATATCCAACCGTGCCATAGTTACTATGGTAAAACTAACTGACTTGTTGTGAACAACTGTGACACTGTGAACAACTTTGGTGGTCCCAAGTAATTCAGTAAAGCCTGGTTCCTATATACGTCGCAAAGCACCCCATCAGTACCGCAAGCTATTAGCGAAGAAATGGGAATTTACGCGCCGGGTACGGCCGGTAGTTGCCGGCGGCATCGCAATAGTTTTGCACTGCTCAAATTTCGCCAAAGACCGCAGACAAAACTTTCCCGAAATGCACTGTACGGGTACAGGTCACCATTATAGAAACGGCATTGGAGTATTTTATTTGATAACGCAATTATGTTTACGATATTATTAACGATGTGGCTTTATGTGAACAGATGCGAGCGAGCGGCGCAAGCGATTTGCTGGGCGTGTTACTGCCGGAGTCTTGCAATCGATATGGGAACCAGGCTTATGGAAGAACTTGTTAAATCTGGCAAATTGCCATCTTATTGGCATACTGCAGACTAGTGACCTTTTGTAAAACAAAATCTTTTCTAGATATGTCCACATGGTAGTCTTACAACAGCTTCTGTGATTGGATGGATTAATCTTGTAGTCAGACCTATATACCCTAGGACATTTATGTATTCACCACATCTAACCTTCGTGTTTTCGCGGAGTCATCCTCCCGCGAAAATTTAATGTGCGAAACTAAACTATCATAACGAATGAGCGAAAACGCGAAATTAAATAGCTTTGTTCATTGATAGTCGAAGAAACAAATGGCAGCAAGCGATCAAATTGCATTATCGACCTCGCCCACGCCATTCTACCTGCAGTTCACAATTACCCGCAATTATTCACAGTTCCCAAATTGAAATGTTTTTCTTATCGATGAACCAGGCCCGTATTCCCTGGGGCGGCTGGCCGGCTGAGCCATTCCAACTTTTTAGGAACTTTCTGCGGCTAAGTACAGTCAAACTCGGATAACTCGCCCTCAAATAAAATGTAACATTTCATCTCAAACACAAGGTCAACTCGAACGGATTTGTTTGGTCCATTCCCACGCAATGATAAATTGCTTCAGATAACTCGACCTCAACCCCGTTTATTCGAAAAGTTATTTGCCCAACGGCTATGGAAACTGTTTTTATCGCTGTAGAATATCACTTCATTCGAAGCCATACAGACAAACATCACCTTTCAGTAGTTCTTAGGCATCATTATTATCCTCATCAGTGGCAAAATATTCTTGTTCGCGATCTTTATAAAGGTTTGCAAAATATCAATTTTATCAAACATCCGTTTGGCCATGTTCCATCGAAAGCGTGGAAATCTCCGTATAAACTTAAAATAAAATCGGCAAAATCGATCTTTGTTAAAACGCTCAAAAGAAAAAGATGTCTTTTTTCCGAGCGTTTCAACTGCGGTCAAGTTTTGCCTATTTCAATTTAAAGACGTCTCGTCAATTACATCACCTAAAACAAAACAAATCTCAAAAAGATAGAAAAATGTTGATATTTTCCGATAATTTTTTTTTAAAACCTAACACAAGAGGCCCGGCTGAGGCCCTACTTAAGAAAAACCTGTTGGTGGCTTACACCGCCCCCTCCACACCCCCAGGTGTTCATAACCAGTCGCCTAACATTAACCACCCCAACTTGCAACTAGTGAATACAGGCCTGCAGTGAACTGAACTTGTGGAATCTAATTGTTTGTTCCACTGCTTTTATTTTCACATCACTATATTTTCGCACTCTCCAGCGCTGCGAAGTTAAGTTGCAGTAATACTTTACTCTGTATGCTACTCACGAAACTAAATATTAGCGAATTATAGGGTAACTATGTCCTAGGGTAACTAATATTTAACCCATAATCTTTGTGGGATGTTGTAGCATGGCTACCCACCCTCTCGGCAGACAGGTTCTTTCATACATAGATCTACTTTTGATCAACTTGTATTTTGCTATCGTATTCTTCAAATGATACAGAGTATTTATCTTCCCTTGTAGGTAGAACAAATACCGATTTTTTGAAACTAATGCATCTCATCAACTTGCCCTTTAGCTGTGGACAGATGATATTCGAGAAAGATGGCTGCCGTGGTTTAAACTAAGGGATACTGCCAACTCTACTGTGTTGCTCTCCTGGCTTGGCATCTCACTCATAAGTACCTGCATTGATGGAACAGGTCACACCACCAGGTAGGTGGAGCTTAGTTTCATAGACTTATTTACATAGACATTGTTTACACATGCATTCTGTTTGATATGTGATTCAGAACTAAAAGACTAACATAATCATCCTATTATTTAGTTGAAATAATTTAACTAATGAGTACCTTCATCAACTAAACAGGTCACACCACCAGGTAGGTGGAGCTTTGTTTCATAGACTTCCTCACATAGACAATGTTTACACATTCACTCTGGTTGATATGAGATTCTGAACTAGAAGAATAACATAATCAATTTTTAATTGAGTTTAATTACTTCATACTACTAAACAAGTTCTCATATTTAATATGATACTTTAATATACTACCAAAGCAGTGAATAGGAATCTAATGTGTAAAAGAGGAACAAATATAACGGCACCATATTGCCGAGTGAGGATGAGATGGACCTATTTAACGATGAATTCCTTTATCAATGGGTTTTCTATAATGAATTACCTTTGTTAAAAGAGATCTAATATACAATTAACATTTGGTATAAATTTGTTTGAAACAAATATTAAATCCTTGTTTGTTTGTTTAGTTTCCTTAGAACATTAATCTACTTTCTGTATTCTCCCAACATACTGAAAATCAGCCTGTCTGACTCATTTACAGCTAAGGACTTGTTATTCTCATAGAGAGTGACCAATCTGGTATCTCTTTATGGCAGGTGGAATCACTAGATGTACTTTATGGGCAGTCTTCTATCCAACCAATGTAATGTAATGGCAATTTTGTACAAAATCTTTGACTTTTTGTCAACTTTTCTAAAATTGCAGATTTATGAAGTACTGTAAGCAGTAGAATGTGCTCTTTCAACAGGTATGCATTTTATTGACAGAAACTAATGCAAACTATACAAATAAGCCTTTTATTGCGACCCTGTAATAAACCAAACCGCAAGAAAACCGCAAAAAATGCAACCCTTACGACCTGTTTATTGGCATAATAAATGGCTCCTTATCGGCCGTTATCAAATGAAATCTATACACCAAGCGAAAGCTCAACACGTGATCTTTTCAATCGTACTGATAATATTCACTTTCAATCAACCAATGAAGAGTGAGAGCCTTTTTATTCCCGCCAAAAGAATAACCTTGAAGCAAGTGAAACCTGCTAGTTTGATTTGCGTCGGAGCTGCTATTTTCTTATCAAATGAAATCAACGCATCATTAAAATTGACCAATGGAATGCCGCGGTGCGGATGTAGGTAGCGATTGTAAACATTGCGAAGCCATTGATAAGCTCATTCCTTTTGTCTTTGACCGAAGACCCAAACGTACGCGTTTCTAAAACTCTCACACATTATTACAAGTTGCTATTTCGAATTACAAGATGGTGAAGACATATACACCCAGTTCATACGGCAAGAAGAAAAAGAAAAGAGTCTTTCATCTAAAAAAACTGATGATGATGTTAGTATTCTCGTCTTGCTATTTTTTATTTATTTCGATTCAATTTTTTGTCGCTATGACTAGTTTTAATTAGTTACTAGATATCTTTTCAGCGTCTATTTATTTCATTAGGCTAAACCAAAGAATTCAACAGTATCAAATATAAAATGTTGGTTATGTATCGATAATACCTAGTTGGTGTTATGCTATTCGCTACAAAACATTCGTGTTGGAGATTTCCTATTAGCGCTTCTATCAGTGGTGAAGTTAGCTATGGTGCTTCAGTATGCTGTTTATGTTGTCTACATGGCCGAATATGAACTCAAGATAAATGTGATGGCTCAGCAAAAAAATTAATTATCCGTAACCGATAATTCCTAAGCATCATTATTTTTTTTATTTCTAGAAAATTGATGCCGCCACAACACCACCGAGCACATCTCTTCTGTCACCAGCACCATCAACATTTTATGCTCCAGTTTGTGCTGATTCAGATTCTGCTGCTGCTTCAGATTCTGCTGCTGCTACAGATTCTGCTGCTGTTCCAGTTTCTGCTGCTACTCCAGTTGCTGCGTCCAAGCGCAAGCTGGAGACCTTCAGGGAATATACTGCTGGCCACCCTATTTATGCTAGTGCCGACATTCTTTCTGGTGATGCTGCCGCAAGCAGTGTCTGTGCAGGCAGCTATAGGGTAGTTAGTTTGGAATTTCTAAATAGCATAGTATCTTATATAGTTTGTTACACCTGTTCTAGTACGAATGTAAGGTTAGTTGAGAATGCTAATGTCTACGGTATGTCTAGTTTATTTGAAGTAGTTTGTCAAGATTGTGAGGCCACAATTATGTCGCAGCACACATCCCCGAGTGTGGTAATTGGTAGGGCTTATGATATCAATGATGTTTATTCTTGTAAGAGTAACGGGGTAGGATATGCACAGGCGTGTAGCTTTATTTCAGATCTAAATTTACCTCAGCCTACTACTTCTTGTGCATACTACACTAAGTTAGATAAGTTAACTACTGCATGCACTAAAGCTTTAGAGGAGCATTTTAGAATCATTAGGATTATTGTAAAGGAAGAGCATCTAAAGCTTGAGGAACGTAGGACTGATGTTGATGTAGATACTGTAAATATAGCTGTAAGTTATGACGGTACATGGCAGAAGCGTGGAAATAGTTCACACAATGGTGTATTTGTTGTTATAGATGTTCTTACTGGATCTGTTGTAGACCTTGAAGTGATGTCAAACTACTGCCAGGTATGTGAGAAAGGACCGAAGAAGGATGACAGTGATTACAATGAGTTCTGGAAGAAACACCAAGATGCTTGCGAGAAGAACCATGGGGGCTCGAGCGGTGCTATGGAGAGACGCAGCAAAGATCATCTGGCAGAGATCTACAACAAGGCCTTTACGATATACTGCTTTTCTTGGTGATGGTGACAGTTTAGCGTATGATGCGGTGTGTAGTCTAAACGTATACGGTGATGTCAGTGTCAAGAAGGAAGAGTGTATAAATCATGTTGCTAAACGTTTGAGGACTCACTTGAAAAATCTCAACGTTTTATATAAAAAGACGTCGACGCCTATTTCCGGTAAAGGCAAGCTTGCAGACACATTGATGCGAGATTTGCAGTCTTATTATCGCAACGCCATCACTCAGAATTCAGGCGACATTGACGGAATGAAAAAAGCAATTTCTGCCGCGCTGTATCACATCACGTATGATTACTCGCACCCGCAGCATGATTATTGCCCTCGTGATAGCTAGTGCTGGTATAAGAATCTCAGCATGTTGCCTTCGAAACCTGACTTGCCGATTGCGATGTTGAGTATGATCTTGTATACAAATGATTGTCAGACGAGAGATTGTTGGAGCGGTGTGCGAATGTGAGTACTCAGAATGCGAACGAATGCTTGAATGGGAAAATCTGGTGACGCTGCCCAAAGACCCAGTGGTATGGTAAGCGTGCAGTGACAGTGGGTTTGACGATGGCTGTGATGGTCTTCAATGGTGTTAGAACTGAAGTATTCAGGGTACAAAAGTGTTTCGGTCTGCTTGTAGGTGAGAAGTCATTACTGCATGCAGATGCCAAAGATGAGGACAGATTGAAGAGAAAGATCGTCAGTGGCAGCCAGAGGAAGTCGAAAGTACGTCGCAGAACTACAAAACAACAAAGACAGCGGCATAAAGAAGGAGTAACCTATGCGGCCGGAAGATTTGGTGTCTAATTCAGAGGTATAGCAAAATGCTAGTTAGAGTATTATACATAGTAGTATTCAATAGCAGTAAGATTAAAGTATATAAAGTGCAAACT
Organism: Watersipora subatra; assembly: GCF_963576615.1. NCBI lineage: Eukaryota > Metazoa > Bryozoa > Gymnolaemata > Cheilostomatida > Watersiporidae > Watersipora > Watersipora subatra. Next base: position 32,124,940 of record NC_088716.1, read on the forward strand.
TATTTTGGTTGGGTTGTAGGTAAGAAGAAATAGTTGCATGCGAGATGAGCAGAGATTGAAGATAAGGAGAATCAGTCAAGACCGAATAAGTCAATAGCATGGTATGGTTTACTTCCTGCTGTAGGTCATTGGCCTTTTTGTTTTGAAATATTTGAAAAAAAGGCTAATTGTCTGTAGCAGTAAGTCAACAGCACCTCGCAGAACTACTGAGCAACAGAGACAGCGGCATAAAGAGCAGAAGTTGAAGATAGTATTGGTAAGGTTGACTTTCTTTTGCAGTTGGTTAGGAACAATCTCTTGAAAGAGTTGAGATTATTTTCATCCATCTGCCAAAGTAGATCAACAGCAAGTTGCAAAACAACTGAGCAACAGAGACAGTGGCATAAAGAGCTGAAGTTGAAAAGGGAATCGGTAAGGTTTACTTTCTTTCGCAGTTGCTCAGTTTCATACTCTTGAAAAGGTTGAGTAGCGAATTGACCAACTGCTGAAGTAAGTCAACAGCAACTACAAACAAGCAGTTGAAGATAGGATTGGTAAGGTTGACTTTCTCTCGCAGTTGGTTGGGAACATTCTCTTGAAAGATTCGAGAAACTTTGCTTGCATACCTGAAATCGATACCTTTTTTGTTATTCTGTAAATCATCGGTTACAGTTTTGTCATATCGATCGGTATCAATTCTTATGCTCAAAAATTAGTTTTGTAGTCGATATCAAAATTCTGTTTCTATGACGTTTGGAAGCACATTCTGAGCTTCACTTTGACATCAAGAACAAGCATTTTGATGTAGCAGCTGATTCACAAAATCTGAATGGGTAGACCTTTCGCTGCAGCGTATCATTTCACGATCTAGCAAACATTTACCTATCTAAACCTTGGCTTAGCCATGTACTGTACAAAATCTAGTCGTTTTCTGTTAGTATCTAGTGAAATATTTAATCTGTTTTGTTTCTTGCCATCGGTTATGTTTGTATATAATAAATTCTAGTTGCTAACGCGTAGCCTGAATACGTCTTGTAGCATAAAAATGTAAAACTATTGTTTTTGTTACTTTACAAAAGTTGACTCCATTCTAGAGTAACGGCTGGAATAATGCTATCTGATGGCATGTAGCATAGCAAGGTGCTGTTGTTGCTGTTGTTGCTGTTGTTGCTGTTGTTGCTGTTGTTGCGCTTGCTTGCAAGATGAAACCTGGTGCGTTGGGTCTTCATGTAACACATATTTGTAAATATTTCATAGAAAACTCATTATGCAATCGATGAGTTGTCAAATCTTCCTTCATAATGCTAGCTTTATGCGTGCAACAGGAAGTACATATATGTACATTCTTTCTTATGTCGAGTAACAGCGGAGTGTAAGTCGAACATGCAGTGTACCGTATAAACACAGTACAACTCTTTATTCATACATAATAACCAGTGTTTGTGGTATTACCTAGTGCAGAGTGTGCAGTGTTGATACAGTAGTAGTGTTGCTAGTACATACATGTATATTACAGTGCCAGCTTATAAAAAGTGACAGGTCATGTAGTCAGTACTGGCTAAGTTGACTAATTAGCCAATGTCAAAATAAGCAAGATGACTATTTTGAGTAACATAAACTTGTCTAAATATTTACTATTCTAAGAGCCATGCAGCCAGTTTGTAATCGTTACGTGTCATGAATAAGTAATGAATAATTAAGTAATGAATATGACCACGATTATTACTATGTTTAGCTATTTAGCCGCTTAGCCTAGTAAAGAGAATTTCTGCTTGTAATCTTGGAGGATCGGAGTTCAAATTCAGTGCGATGTAGATTTTTCGCTCCTACAACTGTATCGCTATAACTTGACACAAAACTCAGTGACCAACAATCAGACAAACACCGATATTAATTTAGATTCATTATTATATGCTAGATGGTTTATTACTGAAATTTATTTTGTGTGACATTTCCAACATTTTTTGCGCATGACACTCATCAGTCTCTGACTATTCTGTGATTGTATGTTTTGAACTAGCTTCAAAGCTGCTAGAAGCAAACACTTTAGTAGTTACCAAATACATGTATATTTGTTACACAGTAAGTGGTAAGTTATCATAGTTTACAAACAAGACTCAGGTTACAGCAGGAATGATACATTATTACTAGTGCTCATGTCTAAGGTATAGAAACTCCACTCAGTTATCATACACCACTTTGTACTCTCATCATTGTAACAACCATTTAGACTCGTTTGTAAGTGGGATGAGCATGTGATTGTCATTTAGATCACAATGATTACTATATCATGTAATCATCAAAATTGCGACAACAAAAACTATATCTCGAATGGTAAAGTCATCATTGCTCATTCTTGCATATTATCAAAACTATTCATGATGCCTGTGCCTATCCAATACTCATTGTCAGGATTATCCTGGTGCAGATATAGCTGAGCGCATCACAACCCATTGATTAAAATCCTATATTTTCGTGTAAGAGGATTGAGATAAAGAATTTGTGACAAAATGACTAGTATAAACATGAGTAAGTTTCTACAGGGTCAAGGCCATAGATTATATGATGGTGAAGCATATTCTCATCCAGCCCAGATTTTTGCTACACCTTATCACTTTTTGGAAGTTCAGACACTATTTCCGAGATTTGTACATAGTGAAGTTGTTAATAGCTTCTAATCTACAGGGTGTTATGTGACTGGGGGTTTAATATAAAGCCTACTTCTTAATACTAGGTAGTAAAAAATGACGTACTAGCTAGCTAGTTTGGGTGGCTGCTTAGAGAAGTCAGTTTATCCTGAAGTTATTTTTTATTCAGCTCTGTTTAACTACATGTATGTCTTGGTCTCTTACCAAACACTTTAGAACTTGAATAAGATTAGGTCGAGGCAGTTTTTTCCTCTTATGGAGTGTGACTGAAACCAGCTATCTCTGGCTTCTAATACTGTTAGGGACCTCATACTTACATAGGTCAAGTCTGTGTAGTGATATTTTTGTACACATCACTTTAACAAGTCAAGGTTTGGATGCATGATCATTTCTAAACTCATTTCTTTCATACTGCAAAAGAAAGAATACCTTAGTGATGTCACGAAACACTAGTTTTAGCATTAGATACGAATGTGCTGTCACCATATTGTTTTTATAATGCACATCATAACCGAGTCTTAGTAAATTTTCTCTGTTGAAATAGCTCTTCTAATATTCTTAAGCCAAGTAAAAGTTCTAATGTAAACAAGAGGCCATAGAATTAGTACATCATGAATCCATGTTTATATATAGCTAATAACATAAAATCCTTCTGTTACTCAAATCAACAATCTTAAACATTTTCACTTTCAGTAAGAAAGTGTTAGGCATGATTTATTAGTTTGATGAAGCTGATATAGCAATATAAGGTATTTTGTTGCATACATGGCACAGAATAAGGTATATACCACCTGTGATACCATAAAATAGTGATAAGGCTACAAATAGCTGACATAGAGCTCTGGGGTTGATCAGTATTTGCATTATGTGAGCTTTTGCATTACAGTCGACCCTCCACTTTTACTTTACAGTCGACCTTCCGCTTTTACCTTTCAGTTGGCCCTATGCTTTTACAATACGGTCAACCCTCCCCTCTTTCAGATTTCTTTTTCTTCAACTTTAAATTGTTCAGGCAATATCTCGAATTTAGACTCTGGTTCACTGCAACTTTTTCTATCCGAAGGATGACTTGACCAATAGAAAACTTGTTATGTTGCTAGCATTGCATGTTCCAGAGTATAGGCGAACTTTTCAAATGTTTTGTCAGTGTTTGTGAATAAATCTGAAAAAATTTGCGTTATTATTTACTGTGCTATTACTGGGTTATAACCGTGTAGTAGTCAATTTTTAATGTCCAAACTTTTTAAATGTTTAGATATGACTTACTGCTTCTTAGTTTGAACACACCTTATGCTTATTCTGCCTCGTTTCTAATGAACATTATCTCACCACCAAGTCCACCACCCAGTTCACTACTGGCTCTGCACTTAGTCGGCTTCCTGTTGCTGACCCTTAAAGGAGATGACCTTGACTAAATAGAAATTAAGTAGGTGGCATCTACACATCATCGTCACTGATTACGAATTGTAATCACCAAATATGGAATACTAATCAATTCCTTATCTATTACTGATAAGAATATAGAGTTAAGTGTCAAGCACACAGTTCATAACGACAGCCAATCAGCAGTTAGAACAAGTAAATATCATTCCCTCTCAAAATGGCATCAGCCACAACATTTGACAAAGAAGAAGAGTGTTCTCACTGTTGGGGAAAGCTACCAAAGCTGACAGAACCTCGTGTCTTACCATGTGGTCGTATCAGCTGCACCCCGTGTTTAGAGGCAAAGTACAAGATACATAAAGGTGTTAGATGTGAAACCTGCCAGTAAGTAAAACCTTGTAATATGTAGTCAATGTAATTTTTAGATATTTACACTCACTTGAATAGCAATAGTACTGAAGTATTGTTTGAAAGTGAGCCAATAGAATATTCAACAAGGTCGCAAACCTAATAGAATATTCAATAGAATATATTACCACATAGCTTTACTTCATCCCTTTTACCATGTACCATGGTAATACCTAACAGCAAAGCTGTATGAAATAGCATGGAAACTTTTATCTACTATCTGAGGCTTTCTGTGATTGAATTTGCAAATGTCCATCATTAAGTACTGTAGGTAATAGTAAAAACATGCTCTCACCTTATTGGTCTGTTATAGGAAAAGCTACTTTCACTCTGGTAATCTGACAATTTCTATCTATGTTCAAGAAGTAAATATGATTCAATAGAGTCCATTACAGCGCATAATAACTTCATATCTCATAACTATAGTTATGAGATGCTATAGTTAATATATATTCCGAATTTACACCAACTTACATGCTATAGCTGGCACTAGTCGGTGTGATACATCTTGAAATTTGACTGCATATATATTTAGCAAAGGTGTACAAGAAGCTTGACATTCAGAGTCTGCTGATTGCGATGTTTCATGAGTCAGAGCATCCAACAACAGTGGCCTGTGATAGACCGACATGTAATAATACAGCATACAACTTCTGTGTAGACTGTGGAGAGAAAGTTTGCAATGATGACCTTGAGGTATATTGTCATTTATTTAAAATGTCCTGATACTGTTTAATAGCTTCAAGCAATTATAATTACACATTATGTTAATATATTCAATTTTACACTAAACAATGAATCAAACTCCTGTTAGTGTGGACAGAGTTGAGGTTTGGTAACTAAACTTGAAAATTACATTTACCTGTGTTCAAATAGAAGGCGAGCGAATGGAATATTATAGGCAGTAACCACTATCATGGGTCATAACTATTTGTTATCATAAAGTTACTGTTTGAGAAACATTTTCGTAACTGCTACACATATGGCAGTAGATCACACTTTAAGTTACGTGCTGTACCACACACTGACACTCAGTGAGTGAATAGTTTATGGTAGACCTGCAATAATTATGGTAATTGAAAATTGGGAATGTTTAGTTCTGTAGAATAGCTCTTGTACTGAATACTAACAGGTTTTTTATTTCATAATGATAATCAAATGAGTCTGTTGATAATACTTGCAGTTTATGAGGAAACTAGACACAAAGATACATTACAGTGCAATCATGTGTGATACTAACTAATTCAAAACTCTTTTTGCTTAATTAAAGGTTGACTTGTAACAAAATTCACATTACAGTTATTTAATATGAAAAGATTCACCATGGCTTACTCTGTTGCGCTGGAGGTGCAAAATATGTGGAAATGTGATTACAAGCTCTCGAAAGCCAAAAAAGGAACAGTTAATTGCAGCCACACGAGATCACTGAAGTTTGGATTCTTTTGCCAAAACGGCTCAATATGACATAGCTGTGGTAGATGGTTTTTGTTTACACTGTCATGCAACCTTATATGTCAAAATATTTTCACAAATATACTTCACGCATTCAATAAAACCATGTCTATTGTTATTACACTTCTGTTTCATCCTCATTGTAATGTTGTCAGATTTAGCACTGATCTCTTGTAACGAATCATAAAAATTTGTTAACCTTTTTAACTTTAGCTCAAAGGCGTACATATCATTGTCTGATGAGCATGACGAGCCTGTTGGTCAACTGTGATAATTGAAAAGTGCTGCAAAAATTATTTTCAAAGTATTGGGTCACATGATCAGATTACGACTCGACAATTAGTTCAAGCCGAAACAAAACTGTAAAGTAGCGAGCATCTATAGTTGATACGGGGTCTTTGGTAAAACCCGAAGTGTTTGTCATATACTAGTGCTACGATAAGTTTTTATTGAGCTTGTTATTAGTCTTTCAATTCACGTGAGAACATCGCGCCACAAGACAATAACCAAACTATCATGACTACGTCAGAGAAATAAAAAGATTCCATTTTACACTGGCTTTTCGTTTTTGAGATTTTTAGAGCTTGTAATCACATTTCTACACTTTTGGGCCCTACAACTGTGGTGGAACACCAAGTTTCTATCCTTCTTGTACAGTTTCTAACTGGAGTTATGTTCCCTTTTTATCCTTTTGTAGCCACGCCCCTAAGGGAGGCTGGTCTTAGCATCTCATTTGCATAATTTGATGTACTTAAGGCAGGGCCTCGGCTCTTTATGTTCGTTCAATACATGCAGTGCATTTGGAACCATACTCTTTCTGCTACCTTGCGTGATACCAGAACCACCCCGGCATATAGCTATCTCCAAGGACCTAGTCTATGGACTGTGCTGTGGGGATAGACTCATAAAAACACTGTCGACCTCGTCGACCTCCGGTCGACCTTGTTGCTTTGTCGACCTTGTCGAGGCTTGGTTTGGCTGCACCGGAGAAAGGAACCCTCTAGCCAGGTGGCCCGGTGGCTGGAAAGCCTAGCCGAGCACAAGTATCGAATCATCCATCGAAAAGGCGTTAAGCACGGTAACGCCGATGGGTTGAGTCGACAACAGTGCATCGAGTGCCGGCAGTGTGCTGCCATTGAGAAGCGGGATCGGGGGCCAACTAGGTTACAAGTGTGTGACTCGCTAGTACCCCCAGGGACTAATTGGGAAACTACTGTACTAGTGGACCAAGTTCCAGTACAACCACCAAGAGGTACGGGAGAACCCAGTCCTAGCGCCCACCAGTTGGACAAAGACGAATGGCCTCGACTACCCAGCAGCAGACATACATCAGGGCCCAGCCTCCCGACTCCCACACCAGCCAGCCAAGTTCCAGTACGGCTGCCATGCGGTGCGGGGTCACCCAGAGTGTTGGACAACCCCCTCAGAAAGTCTCAAAACCCTCGGTTACGGGCCATCAAGGTGGCAGGTGAGCCAGGACTCGGCGTGGAGAATGACCAAGTTGCAGTACAATCAGACGCTAGAGCCACGAGTTTAGATCTCTCACCGCCAGCTGCTCCAAAGGTTCCGGAATTGTTGACAGTAGTGCAAACCTCACTAGATGAAGTACGAGCATTGCAACAGAAACCCGCTGCCGACCTAGGGATAATTTACCAGGCCGTCAGGAACCGGAAAAGAGTCGAAGAGGCAGTATTACAAGTAGGCAGCTCCGAGTTGCAGCGGTTGGCCCGGATGTTCCATCAGCTCTAGATTGATGAATCAGGTGTATTGACCCTTCATCTCATTCAGAATGGGCGAGAAAGGGTGGTGGTGGTATGCCCCCAAACTCTGCGACAGGAGATCCTGTGGAAGGCCCACGAACAAACTCACTGCGGTGTGGAAAGGACCCTGAAGCGCGTCCAGCTGGATTGGTACTGGCCGGGCATGACTGGAGATATCAGGAAGGCAGTTCTCTCCTGTGAAGTTTGCCGGCGGGCTAAGACGGGAAAGGCCCGGACCTCCGGGAATCGACAACGGTTGTACGCTGGGAGGCCATGGCAACGTCTAGCAGTCGATTTAGTGGGACCCCTAACTCAGACACCTCGAGGAAATAGCTGGGGGTTGGTACTCACTGACCATTTCACTCGGTGGTCGGATGCCTTAGCTATCCTTGAGGCTACAGCTCCAACGGTGGCCCAAGTCTTGGATGAAAGAGTATTCAGTTACTTCGGTCTGCCCGAAATTATCTACACCGACCAGGGGAGCCAATTCGAGTCCTCTTTGTTTCAAGAGCTATGTGACTTGTGGGGAGTCGACAAATCTAGGACCACTCCGTACCACCCCGAAGGAAATGGTGTGGTTGAAAGAAACAATCGAATATTGGGTGACTCCCTACGAGCACTTTTACTGGGCAGAGGACAAGAGGACTGGGATCAATTATTGCCACAGATCATGCAGACGCTGCGAGGGCTACCGCACTCCGCCACTAAGGAAACACCCAATTATTTGATGTTGGGTCGAGAGCTTCGTCTTCCTGACCAATTGCTGCATGGAAATAGGTTGGAGTCATTTACGAGCACACACGAGTATGTCCAGACTGTTCACGACCGGTTGATACAAGCTCATACTCTCCTCCGAGATAGACAGAAGGAAATTGTATCAACCGATGTGAGAGAACCTCCGCTGTTCAATGAGGGCGACCTCGTATGGTTGCTAAGCAAGCGGCGAAGAAAAGGGGAAAATCCGAAATTAGTGGCCAAGTATGTGGGGCCCAATCGCGTACTAAGGAGTCACGAAAATCATACGTACGAAATAGAAAGATATGGACAGCGATCCACTCAGGCCGAAGGAAGATTAAGGCTCTGTCGCCCTAGCCCGGTGCAACAAGGTCGAGCCCCAGCTGAAGTCAAACCTGCCCGACGTCCCAACATGAGAGGTTATCCCCGGAGACGAGTATCACGGGAAAACGGTAATCCAGATGCCGTTATTTCCGAATCACTTCTGCCTAGTCGATTAATAGATTTACCAATACCACAATCGCCAGGAAGATTGGAACCACCTCGGCTCCCCAGCGAAGATTCTTTGGTCTCACCAAGTGAACACAACTCTGACTCGAGGGCTGGCCTCGACACTGGCTGCGAATTGGCGACCAAAGAAGCAAGAGCTACGGGGAATGAAGGAGTCCAGGCTAGTACCACTGGGACCGGAAACACCACGCGGCCTCAACGAATAAGAAAGCCCCCTGCGTATCTAGCGGATTATGACACCAATACTGTCCAATCAGGAGAGGCCAGAAGGAGTCAAGGCCAAAGGACGGCCATTTTGGAAACCGAAGAAAGCTCTCTCACTGTTTGTTATCAGCTCGACACGCACACACACGCATATTTACACCCTCCAGCCATGGAAGTGATTAAAGAGACCATTAAGGAAGCTTCTCCAATTACCGGAGCTCTACTCTTGCTATCGGAGCTAGTGACTCCATTAGAACTACACTCGGCTCCCAATGAAACGTTGGATGGTATGGATTCCGACTCGACGAAGGAAGATTCCTCCCCGAGCTCTCGCCTACCGACCAAGTGGGTCTCAGAGGAGACGACCAGGAAAATAATGAAGTTATGTCAGGAAGACGGTGTCTACTGTCCGTTGTGCCAGCAGTTATTATCCACCCCCCGACAGCGCAGGATCCACATTGCACAACATTTTACGAGGTTCTTCTGCAAATGTGGGAGAAATTCTACCTCGAGAGATACAATCGCCAAGCACCAATCGAGGGTGAAGGGCGTGGAGAACCGGAAAAACCACGGTGGAACGCTATCCCACATGGATCAGGAGGGTCCAATTAATCAACCCACCGGCCTTCGAGAAACCTATGCCTTATGGTCCGGTTAAGATGAAGCCACCTGTGAGGAGAGGACCGCAGGCACCCTTTCCCTTTCCCCCGAAGGAAAAGCGGATAGATCGGAAATGTAGTCCGCTCAAGAAGGGGAAACCCATACCTGCTCCCAGGAAGACACTAACGACGGTCGGGAGCATCCAATGTCGACTGGGAGATGTCCGACCCCGAGCCACGGTGGACGCCCTTCGAGAAGAGGCCTCTAGCCTCAGACGAACGGCCCGTCGCCTGGAAGAGTTGGCTAACCAGATGTCGACCAAGTGAAAGATTGCGACACGAATCCCGTTAAAAACATTGACTATCCCTATCTTGTAGTATATTCTAGTTGTTTGTGTTTTCTTTTATTATTTTATTTTTTTGTTTTTTTTTATTATAGCCGATTGCTGTCTATAGGGGCGGCGTGTGTGGTGAAACACCAAGTTTCTATCCTTCTTGTACAGTTTCTAACTGGAGTTATGTTTCCTTTTTATCCTTTTGTAGCCACGCCCCTAAGGGAGGCTGGTCTTAGCATCTCATTTGCATAATTTGATGTACTTAAGACAGGACCTCGGCTCTTTATGTTCGTTCAATACATGCAGTGCATTTGGAACCATACTGTTTCTGCTACCTTGTGTGATACCAGAACCACCCCGGCATATAGCTATCTCCAAAGACCTAGTCTATGGACTGTGCTGTGGGGATAGACTCATAAAAACACTGTCGACCTCGTCGACCTCCGGTCGACCTTGTCGACCTAGTATAAAACCTCTCTGGGCGCAATCCCTTGTGTGGGGCGGTTAATATTGACCGGTCGAGTAAGCCGACCTAGTCGTCTCTGCGTGTTGGTCACGGGAAACCACTACACAGCCCCTGAGAGGGGTGAATGCAGACCGGTAGAGTAAGCCGACCCAGTCGCCTCTACGTGTTGGTCGCAGGAACCAACACACAACGCAACAGAGTAAGACATGGTGAACCTTTTGATATCAAATAACTGTAATGTGAATTTTGTCGCAAGTCAACCTTTAACTAGATTTTCACTTTGTAGATGATGCACACTTTAAGTTACTCCGTGATGAGTGCTACAATAAATATTCACATGTCGTATATTAACTCGGACACTTTAAAAAAAGGAATTCTTCATTGCTTTAGCACTTTTTATTCGTTTTAAAGCTGCTCGTAGCTTGTTCTCCTGATGAGCAGCTCTGCTAAACTTCTAACAATCTCTTGGTTCGTCTGAAACTTTCTGTCAATGAGCTTTTGTAAATCAGGTTTGTTTATCAGAGACAGTAATGTAAATGCCTCTTTGTCCCTGAATGGAGTGTTGGGGTATACAGTTTAAAAGCATAAGTATTATGTCTGAAAGTTATATTCTGAGTTGGAGCACATGAAACTGCCCGAGTCCAAATTGAAACAACTCAATTGCGAAAATGATGAAAATGGATAAGCTTGCCTGGCATATTCTTACGCGGAATTTGCTAGTGAAATATCTTTCTTCAGAAAGCACGAAACATTTGATAAAAAATTTCAGCTACTAAAACTCGCTTGACTTTTTGCTATTTGTCACTCAAAAATGACGCAGACTCACAAATTACCAGCATCATGGAAGCTCACATATTGGCTAGCTGCTAGATGTAAGAAGTGGGTATAGATCAACACTGACCAGTTTGTGTGTACATCTTGGAAGTTCACTCTAAAGAATTTTCTTTAAAACTTAATTTTCTTTAAAACTAGCTATTGTCAAAAGTCATGTGTTTAAAACGTGTAAGCGTTTGCTCTGCTTCCAAGAGTAAGGATTTTGAACGTAATATCAAGTTCCACAACCGATCAACTTTAATAAATATATATAGTGTCACAGCTGTTTCCATTCCATATTTTGCACATCGCAAATATTTCTGTTTAGTTTCATAGCTTGAAAGTATTGATAGAACTTATTACTTTGTGTAATAAAAATTCTGATGTAAGTTAATTTGTAATACTGTTTCTCAGAAGACTTGTTATTGCTTCTTAATTGGCAGTGTACCAATGAGAGCAGTCACATGCAGTAGTTGTCAAATTAACATACATAGTCCTTGGTACAGTAATTGACTACCACTTGTGTCTGATTGATGAGTCACTAATTCAGCGCTCTCTAATGATAGGCTGGTTCATTCATCTATTATTACTGTCATAGAGTGATGCGAGTACTTGTCAATTTTTCAGCTGCATGATAGATATTTCCGAGGAGGTCACAAGTTCATATCTATGAAAGAATTTGAACAGACAGCAGGCAAATACCGAAAAGCTTTCTGTAAAAATAACAAAAACGAGCAGCTGATAAAAGCCTGTGAGAAATGTAAAAAGTTCATCTGTAACCTGTGTGACAGAACAGAAGGAGAATGTTCAGGTGAGATGCCAGAATACAAAAGTAGCAGAGATCACTCAATACAGTAGTTTCTTGATGACATACGAACATTTCATTCAAAGTTTTTAAATTTTTGGTAATGTGCTAAACACGCTAACATTAATAGATAAAAGAGTAAATTTAATTCAAGGGAAGATTATCTTGAATGGAAAAATATATGGCAGATATTAAGTAGGTGAATAACCAATTAACAGCGTCTATTTATAAAATCAGCTGCTATTAATAGCGGTAAACAGAAGACTTGATTAGTGATTAGGTCCTTGACCTCAATGTCTCGAGTCATACTGATATATCAAATTACTTATCTCCCCCCCCCCCCCCCCCCGACCAAATGAGCGGAAGCGAAGTTTGATTTGAGAGTTTTAATGATAAATGCATGTGCACACAACTTACGAAAATTATTCATTATTAACGTCGCAACTCTTGTTTCAAAATCTCATCAACAATTTTTAAAATCATTTTGTAGAGTTGTTAAAGTATAATAGCAATACAAAACACATATAAACCTATTCAAATATATTACCAAGTCTTTGTAAATTGTCGAAATTATCTTAAAACTTACCCATCTGAACGGATTATACACAAATAGACAAATTAGTTTGGCTGAAATTCTTTTCAAAACGCTTGACAAGTTTGGTTTAATAAAAGTTAAGACTGGAAATTGAAACGCCTAGCAACAGAGAATAGAACGATTAAGTTGTGCGCATTTCAGGGAAAAATAATGTGCGCATCTCATTAGTCTATAGCATTGTCGAAATGTCGAAGGTTTTTGTAATTAACGTAGGAGTACTGAAATCATTTCATGAAAGTTTCATTTATGCCAATTTCAAAGTAACTGATATTTTAGACAGTCTTGAATGCTTTAGTATTCTAGCTGATGTCCAACGCAGTGTAAGTAAAGGAAATGGCGATGATTTTTTTTCTAACTATCCTTATGAGGTTATTACAATATTTAATTATAAGTTTGGATGACTACAGAACAATGACTACGTAGTACAGAATTTCTAAAAATATATATAAGTATCACAACTTCTTGATATTGCTAGCTATGACGTTTTGAAATGTAAACAAAATTGTGCATTGGTTTTATACTATTACTATAATAATAATATTGGTCATGCTATTGATATCAGTGCACTTTACTTCTAATATTGGCCAATATTGCATTTCTCCTATTGCAGGGTGAGAGATATAAACATATAATCTTTTCCTTTCATTATTGCTTTTTGTTGTATATAATAACACCCAGTACTCTGGGTGTTATTATACTGGGTGTTATAATAACACCCAGTACTCTGTTTTACTCTGGTTATATGGATCTATAAAGTGATATTTAGTTGTTCTCTTACATATTGTTACCATGTTTAGTGCACCGCTACATGTGATGGTTCAGTTACCCTTCCAGGTACTTTTGTGGCGTGATCTGAATGGGTTTTGATTCCTCACACCAAACTTATCAAACAGTGCTCTCTTCCATTCAGTAAAGATCATGGTGAGCGGTTAGTTACCTTCACATAGGCAGTAGGTTAATCACTGTTTTCTTGATAATTTGTTTCACTCTGGTTTTATGTATTTATAAAGTGATATTTAGTTGTTTTCTTACATAGTGTTACCATGTTTAGTGCACCGCTACATGTGATGGTTCAGTTACTTTTCCAGGTACTTTTGTGACGTGATCTGGATGGGTTTTGATATCTCACACCAGGCTTCTCAAAGAGTGCTCTCTTCTATTTAGTAGAGATCATGGTGAGTGGTTACAAATTTTGGGAAAATGGTTAAGGGAAAATAGCTTAATTTTAATTGGAAACAAGTTCCTTGACAAATTTTTAATCATTTGGCACAGTTGCGCGCGAGAAGTAGCTTAGATGATTGACAAATGCTAATGATGGTTTTTTAATTATATATATTGTAGATGACAAACAACTCAACTAATTAAAAATGACCTTGCGAAAATTGATCACCATTGCTTTTTCCCAGATTACAGGTTTGAGCTTCCTAAACAAATGTTGTAAGAGGTTTCCATTTTTAATGCACCCAATTATACATAGCTTGCCCAAAAACATCCTTTTTGCTATACATAAACAAGCCTATCATGAAAGTGATTAGCCTATTTAATTGTTGTTTTTTTGAAGGCTAATGTGGTTCAAATCTTTATTTTGTGACCACAGTATCGTCGTGCACCAACAGTAAATATATCAAAGTTCAGTTATAAATAGCATGAGGATGCTAGATACGCCAAACAACTTCAAATGTTGTTAAACATTGTGACATTTTAAGAAAAAAAGATCTTTATTAAGCTGAGGCATAAATTGCTGTACATACCAAGAGACAGATAAAGAAGACAACTCTAGAGGCTGGTTACAAAGACTGTTGACACTCACATCTGCATTATTGTGTTGACTAATTCTTTGAAGTACATGTATATCCTAAAGGAGAGTGAAAGAAATAGTAAGTAATGTACATTCTCAGCATAGCCAGTAAATTAGTGTCTGACAAACACACTGAAGGACATGTTTGAAATGGGTAGCTCGAGTCATAGCAACCTAAATATACACTAGTATGTTCAATCTAGCATTTCAAAATAAGTTAATTGAAAAGGTGTATAAGAAAACACAATAAGAATATATGAATATCATTTCGTCTAACGCCAACATCAATGTGGGTTGACCATTTATGATGGAAGATACGCGCAAAAAACAGTACAAATATGAAAGGCTCATACCTACTAATTAAAAAGAAAAGCAATGCAAAAAGAAAATAGATAGAAATACGTGAATTTGTAAAAATAGAGGAGAGACTGAAGATGGAAAGATTGAGAGAACAGAACAAGAAGAAATGAAATTATGGGAGATTGGAGTGAAGGGAGAGAACAAGGACAGAGAGCAAGGTATGAGAGTGTAAAGAAAAAAAGAGATCATAAAGAGAGAATGAAGAGGGAAAGCGAAGAAAAAAAGAGTAAGTAGATGAAGAAAGAAGTAACAGGGTGAGGAATAACAGTAAGGTGAGGCATGGGGAAAGAGAGCGAAGAGAGAGAACAAAAGTAACTTAGGAAAAAGGAAACACGACTCCAACCTGAGTGCCTGATCATCTTCTGATTCCTCATACTCCATCACTTCAATAATGATACTTTGGCCAGTACATGTATGAGCAAACACTTCCTGACTATCTGGAATCTTACGCAGGTCACTAGAAGGGCAAATGGATAAAACCAGCTTATACCCAACCGACGGACGGTGTGCTATGAGTTATTTCCTCTACTAACTTTAGCATTCTCTATTTTTTAATGACTTGCAAACAGTTTGCCAAACAAAAACTTGTAAGTTTATAGTACTAAACTATCCTTGTAACAGCAAAAAACTGTTGGCATCAGAAGCAGTGAATCTATTCAACTGCCAACTGATAGCTGATTCTCAACCAGTGGCAAGAGTTCACACTCATAGAGTCAGCATTTTTAACCTTGCATATACAAGCGGGTCAAATGATCCTCAACCATATTAACAACATTTCATTGACTGTGACAGCGTTTAGAACAGCACAATTATTTTTGAACTGTATATTATACTGAAACTCTAAGCGCGCACAACTCAATAAAAAATCAGATATCAAACACAGTAAAATGTTTTTACACTGTCTCAACAAAGTGATGTCATAGAGATAACCGAAGAAACATGATGATTGCAGAACACGGAATCATACTGAAACTCTGAGTATGTCTACTCAGAGTTTGTACTTTCTGTTGTAACAAATTAAATTTGTTAAAACAATAAAAACAAACAGTTTAGAGTAAAGATCTTGTTGCTGAGAATAAGAAGCTTTTTAGCTTTGTCAAATTCGGATGCTTCCTTATCAAAAATGTCAATCAGTGTGTCATTCATTGCAAGCTAAAGTTCTGTTAGAGGCCATTAGTTATTTTTTGACCCGGTTAGAAAATAGGCTGTGGATAGGCTATACATAGCTTATAAATGGTTGACTTATGGTCTAAGTAGTGTGAGAAGAACCAGAACAAACATCATAGTTTTGTACTGTAGTAGCTGCATGCAATTAAACTAATGGTGTGTTATTTTAGAATCATGATGTAGCACATGCTACTGGGCATGTAGACCTTATCATATCTTAATATGTACGAATCACGCTTTCATTTATATTTTTGTTTTAATCATTTTTGTAACTATATATATTTCACTAAATGTTATATTTTTACTAGTTGATGAAATAAAACACACACACGCAGCCAAACTCCAGGGTTACAAGTACAATCACGTTATTATTTCTTTGTTTCTGGTAAACCAATCTAGCTCACTGTCCAAACTTATTTCATTAGGTGGTAAAAGGCTATTATCCTAGTTACTTGTCTTGCAATCTGGAACCATCTATTATTATGCTAGGAGCCATTATGTGAAATATGTGTTTGATACTTTATTGCTGGGTGGTTGTCATGCAGAACTGTACAAAGGAAGTTGTGTATATCCAATCCTACTGTAGTGAACCTTAAAATTGAGAAATAATTCTAGCTTACAAACTCTTTAAAATGAGCGATGGTTTTAAAAAAGTCCATCTACTAGAGTGAAAGGGTTGGAAAAATACAGCGCCATAGGGCTCAAATAGAGGTTTCATATTATATCCCAAATATTTTCAGCCTTCCTTTGAATAGAACTTTTGTTGCTCTTCAGAGAAGATAGGATATTCAGTACCATAAAATAGGCTTAGGTCAAAGCATCGCCGTCGGGTTCTAATGAACCAATCGCTACAGCAGAAAAAATTGTTGATCAGTCATTTTCCATCGTCCCAGCTATTCAATTATTCTCAAACATGACATTTTTTGCTACGAGCCTTAGTTCTTTTAACCAGAGTAAATCAAAACTTGCAGAAAACCCTTAGTCATCATATTATATTGTATCAAATACCTGTCTGTTTATACTTGGTACAAGTGGCTGACTCAACAGCACCTAGACTAGTTGTTAGTTTAACATAATCTTGATTTCTAGTTTTCTTTGAGAATGATGACCGATTGGCTTTCCATCAATGTCTTGCAGAGCATGTCTAGTTTGCAAAACCTGTTACCATATAGATTAAACTGGGCAACCAAGTTTCAAAGAATTTTTGCTCGCCAAACCAAGTTAGCTATTTTCCGTCAAGTTTTTTGTGCTAAATACAAATATCCCCATAGAAAATCGAGAGAATTTTGGTTAGCGAGCTAAAAGAGGTTGTCTGATCCTTGACCCTCTGTTTACAGATATCGCAACTCTAAACCTACTGCTGGCTTTAAAGGGAAAATACCACTTCTTTCCTGACAAGTTGAAAATACCAAGGAGACGCAACTGTTCTGCTGGTGCAAGGTGGTAAACTCTGGGAAAAAACAAGCCAAGTTGGTGTAATTCAAAAAATTGCTGACTTACTCACATATTGAAGATGATACTTGCCAGTGCATTGTGATGCTGATGCAATTTACAGTATCGCCAACATAGTGACAATTGTCAAAGATGACGCTTGCTTGAGCAATGTGAACGCTGGTGCAGTTTAGGATAATTTCCTGTTATTATCTAAAAGTTGCTGGTTTTTTTCAAATCACAGCAACCTAATGTAAACATGGGGGATCATTGATAACAAACCTTACTAACCTGACTAACTCTGAGCTTATCTACGGTAGCTAAGCTCAGAGATCCTTAAATGTTTTTTTCTTTGTATAGCAGAAGCTTTTCACAGCTAGCTACTTTCTCTAACTTTGGATGATCATGTAATTTTCTTTTTCCAAAAATTCACTGCTAATATAATTTCATGGTTTAGTGCAACAGCCAGTATAACTCAATTACTGTATGGCTGTATCAATAGAATTGTATATCGAATTGTAGGGAAGCTCTTGACATGAGTGTCTTTAGGGATGGGAGTAGATGCTTAGTTATACATGTTCTTTATGTCTATGTTATTACGACTAACTCCTTTTGGAACACGTTAGTTATGATCTTGATGTTCTCTATTGTGTCTCATACTAACTTACCTTGTCATATTTTTGAGGAGGAATGAAACTTGCAGGCCACCTTTGGCATTGGAAATGCCAAGGGCTTTTCACTATGAAATACCAATACCTTTTTACTATAGAAATACCAAGAGCCTTTTACTATAGAAATACCGATAGCAATTCAATATGTATATTTTTGCTTAAACATGTTGTCTATATGCTATTTAGTTTAGATTTTTAGCAACTGAACAGTCAGAGATTCTATCAAGTATTAAGTTTTGTCCTTTACTTAATAAGAGCCGATGTGTTTTAGTCTTAAAGATTGACTTGCGACAAAATTCATATAACAGTTATTTTGTATCAGAAGGTTCACTATGTCTTACTCTGCTGTTTGGTAGGTGCAAAAAAGGTAGAACTGTAATTATAAGCTCTTCAAAGCTACAAAGCAAACAGTTAATCACAGCCATCACAAAAGCGCCGTAGTTTGGAATACCTTTATTTCAATGACGTACTCATTTTAATGGGGTAATTTTTTGATGCACATGCTGTTATCCACTGAATTGAAAGGCCATTAAAAAGCTCCATAGAAAATTTTTTGTAGCATTAATTTATCCTAAACACTTTGGGTTTTACTGAAAATCCCTTATCAAATATAGATGCTCGCTACTTTACAGTTTCGTTTCAGCTTGGTCTAATCATCTAGTCGTAATCTGATCATATCCACATACTTCCGGTCAAATAGCGAGAACAATTTCTGCAGCATGTTTCGACTATCACGGATGACCAACAGGCTTGTCATGTTTATCAATGGATGATATGCATTCCTTTGAACTAAAACTAAAAAATTAAACTAATTTTTATCGTAGGCTTTGAGATATCAGTGATCAAAATAACAGCATTACAATGACGATGAAATAGACGCGTAAGGACAATAGACATGGTTTTATTGAATGTGTGAAGTATAATTGCATATATATTTTTACTAATGAGATTGCGTCAAAGTGTAAAAGGAAGCACATCGTGTTCAACTAAGGTTAACTGGAGTCGTTTTGGGAAGAGATTCCAACCTATGGCCACAATTTACGTATTTGTGTTGGCTGTGTTTAACTGCTTGTTTTTGAACATTTAAGACCTTGTAATCACATTTCCACATATTTTGCACCTACAGCACAGCAGAGTGAGACATGGTAAACCTTTTGATACCAAATAACTGTAATGTAAATTTTGTTGCAAGTCAACCTTTAACAAAAAATATTTGTTATCTTGGTTTGTAACAGGTGTTTATTCACATTGCAAGATTTTTAATATTAGACTAGCTGTGTGTAGGATGCTTCATGGGTGATAAAACAATTACCCAATGAATTTAAGTAACTCACGCTGGTAACTTAAGCTTGTCTAAATCATTACTATAACAACAGCTATGTCTGAAGCCAGCTTAATAATCATTAGCTAACATGTAATGAATG
Source organism: Watersipora subatra (assembly GCF_963576615.1). NCBI lineage: Eukaryota > Metazoa > Bryozoa > Gymnolaemata > Cheilostomatida > Watersiporidae > Watersipora > Watersipora subatra. The sequence continues at coordinate 32,144,483 of NC_088716.1, forward strand.
AACTCTAGTAATACAGTTAGGCACTAGTAACCATTAGTATTTTTGCATGTGCTTCAAGAGTGCCTATTTTAACTGATGTAAGGAATATGACCACAAGTATGCTATTGTATAGCAAATTAGCTTGGTCTAGTAGTTTCAAATCCATTCCAAAGCAGATTTTCATTCCAAAAGCTATTACTATGGCTGGACGAATGAAAAACCAACAACAGACATTGAAATTTACATCTATAGGTTGCTGATTACTTATAGTTTGTTGTTATATTCCCTTATATGGGGAGTTAATAATGAAGAGACCAAATCGGAAGTCAGCCAACTGCTGTTTTTTTGACAAATTGTGCTTCACACTTTATTCAAAAGTTGTGAAGCTAATTTTTGAATGCACCTGTCAGTTATGGTCGCCATATAAAAAACCCCTAGTAGATATGCTAGAAACTAAGTCTTAGTCTTATGCATTACCGGGGCAACATCATCAAAAGGACAACCAAACAACCCCATGATTTGCGGCTCAGGAGAAAACCATTCTCTACAAACATTTCGAGTAAAACAAGAATACGAATGCTCAACGGACACCAGCAAACAATCAGACATGGCACCCCAGAAATTTAACGTTACTACCTACAAGAAGAATATGATCAAGCAAAAGACTATCGCCTACCGGTGCACGAAGTTCACCGCACATGTCATGACACAAATTTAATTTTTCAGAGACATTAAGACCAGGACAACCTCAAGCAGAACCCAGAAAGTAACCTTAGAAGAATGCACTGACATGGTAATACATAAGAAGTGCTAAGCTGGATTTTTACATAGAGGAGATGGAATGTATATTACGAATGAACCAACCAACGCCATGTATGTATGGTGCTGCCAACAGAAAACCTTCAGCGCTAAGCAATGCAGTTATGTGGCAACTTACCTATACAAGAGACACGAATCTGACAAATTTTAAAGTACAACCGGAGACGTCAGTTACTGCAATTACAACAACGGCTCTTGTGAATTAAACGACAGATCAATGCTTATGTGGGACCTGGACATAGTCGAAACATGTGAATACCCGCCATGGTTCAACGAAAAAGAATAATTTTTCGACGCACATTTTGTCTCCAATAAACAAGATTTAGCTCTGACATTTTATAACTCGAGACTGAATTCACATAAAGGCTGTAACAACTCTAATGTTTCGCTTTCGGACCAAGGCCTTATAGTGAAATTTCTCACACCATTGACGAATGTCACAATTAACGATACGATAAAGGCAAGAGTATCAGCAGTGGGTCAAAACGCTGCCTTCTTCAATACAATGCTACAGTCACTTGCCTACTAGCAAACTAAGATGACTCAAAAACTATTTTGGTCAGCTTACTTCTACGCCTGCTACAATCTAGCTGAGATTTTACAGATAGTTACCATGTTAATAGGAGAACACTCGACACTCAGCGCAAGATATTTACTGGAAAACCCGAACGTTATTGCTACAGCAGGTCCGGGTTTCCTCCAAGTTTACCCTTCTACTATACTTAACTACAGTCAATACGAAATACTGCCAATGGAAGAGAATAATTGCACAGAATTTATTCCGACGATGATCAAAATAGCCGGTACAAAAAAAATTGGATATTTTAATCCAAAAGACAATGTGATACACCCAGACACCTATACAGTCAATTGCAAGACAAAAGAGGCACATTGATAATGCTGGAAGGTAACATCTCTGAATACTTTCCGAACGGGACGATTTCGCCAATTAAGGAAACCACCGTCTTGAGCATTCCAGACATCAACCTCTGCAGCCAGCCCCTACAAATACAAGAAACAATATTTAGCAGAGCACATATGTTAAGATGGTCAAACACAGACGATTACGGAGAACTGAATGAAATCCTATCTACCTTAGATAGACAGAAAAGAGTACTAAAGGCTATGGGAATCGTCACGAACCGCCATAACACCCTACATTACAACACCGTAGAGAGCAGAGAGAAACTATTTGGCCCTTCACTATTCAGCTTTCTATTTGGAGGACACGTAACCTCAGGTTATGAGCTCTGGACGTTCGCTTGCAACATCATTCTTACATTAATGGTTTTATCAACAGTCATCGGAGGAATCACAAAAGGATGCTTTGTGTACAGAGCAAGGAAGAGTGCAACGGTAAACGCTTTACATGTGGAGACGGCACTGGAACTAACCGACATGCCCGAACGAGAAGACGAATCTGAAAAATAGTTCGATGATGACCCATCCGCACCACCGGAAGACTTAGAAATCGAATTATCATTAGAAGACTTAAGCAGTGCACCACCATCATATAAACCCTACGTACCCAAATACTCACGACCAGGAGCAACTGACGAAAAGCGTGAATGATTGAGGGCATGGAATGACTACTTTTCGCAGGCATACAGTATACAAACTTCGCGAAGATAACCCGAACAGGTTAATGGTGTTACCAAAGCCTCAAATAAAGATTGTAGAAGAGCCACAATAGATGTGAAGATCAATGGATTTATCTGCACATCACTCGTCGACGCAGAAGCTACGATAAGCCTTATCAATACAAGACTTGCTCGCGATGTTAATGTTAATGTGCACAGGAAGACCACTTTTCATAGGCAGTGGAAGGTAGCAGAAAACTTTGCCTGCATAGCCATCCGACTTGGTTTCTTTCATAACTCGAGGCTGGAGTACATCTTGTCTCATATCTATGAAAATACAACAATAAAGGGTCAATAGATATAAAAAGATCTTGTTCTACATAACATTCTTGACCAGCTTCCTCAGCTAAAAAGGAGAAAGTAAGACCATTAAAACACGAGTGAATATACATGTAAAAACCCATCCTTCTGGTCAATAGGGACAGCCATACCTCCTACTGGCGCTAAGCCTTCATATCTGAGAGCAATCTCTAAGGCGTCCCAATCGCCCATTGAGGAAGTGACCAGCCAGTGAACAGATTGGTCAAGCATTCTGTCAGACAGTCCGAAAAAATGACATACCTCTCTGCTCTGCTTGTACCTCATCTGCAACACACGATTCATTTAGTACATTCTACATATTCTCATATAGTGATCTATATATTTTCTGGTAGCATTCTATAAATATTATTTAAGAGTATGTTATACATTATTTGATGGTAACTTGAATGCACTATGATAGTACCCGAGATATGCTATGTTAGTATCCTGGATACACAATAATAGCTAATATTAATAATAATAACAGTAACAGCTAACAACAATAGGATACACTCCGTCTTTACCTGCCAACTCCACCTGCCAATAGCGCTATCTTGGAAACCTAAAGCCCGTTTAAACTGTTAAATACGTTTAAACGCCTTCACTTCTATATCTAATTGTTTTTACACAAAATCTTTATTGACAAAATAAATATGCAATGAGCCAGGTAATGGAGCTGCTCCTACGGCAATCAGACGAGGTCTAATAAATATGCAATGAGCCTGGCAATCGTCTGCTCCTGCGACAATAGGATGAGGTCTAATAAAAACTAGGAGCAAATAATAACCATTATGTAAAAACAGAGAAAGGTATTTCCAAGTAAGCAGTGATATCTCCGCCAACCTGAACATACATGTAGTTGCGCCATCTAAAAATAAGTGATCTGGCAAATAGCAGTTGAAGACATCAGTGAAGACATTCTTCATGCTGTTGAGATCATTGAACATCCTACCTGGCTCATCGGGTGTAGCCCCTGGGACAAACCTGCAGTGTGGTAATGATTATGCTAAATGATGTTTTGAAAAAGTATTAAAATTCCTTTTTATGAATTCCATGTACACAGAGAATTAATTTAGCAGAAATTATAATAACTAGAGAGCATTTGCTATTATGAAATTCGCAAAAATCTTTTTTTCAAATTTTTTGTCATTTGCATTCACTTGTGCTTATTTATTTGAAGCTATTAAGGTAGAATTCACATTCACACTTCATTCTGTACTTTATGATATTTGTATGCAATGTACTTGTAGATGATTGGAATGGAGAAATATATTCAGAACACCTCTTTGCAGATAATTCAACTGAATATTCCATAGTATCTTTTTAATTTGCTTTCCCTAACTCTTTCGACAGTTTAAATTCAGTAATATATATCAAGAATATGGTTCAAAACATCTAACATTAGTATACACCTGCATGTTGTCTTTATATATTGATATTCAACTTTTCATAATGAAGCAATGCCATGTTTTGAACATTTCTTTTATTTTTAGCACCTAAGATTGTCTTCTACGACAATGCTAGTGCATTACCCAGGTATGCTCTCAATCGAAATCCGGGCTTTTTCAGAGAGACAAAGTTTCTGGTAGATAGATTTCACTGGCACAACCATACTGGTAAGTGGCGTATAAATATAGTCATCATAAATAATATAACAGTATTTTGTTATATTGTTATATTACATTTTTTGCTATATTACAATATTTGCGTCATAGAGAGACGCATCTGTATTGCTGATCATGCTTGACTAATTTTGATTTCAGGTTGCTGTGGTGGATATAATATAAATGCATACGACCATCTAAAAACTATCAACACTCAAGTTGAAGAGCAACGGAACGCAACACTTGTGAAGCTAAAATCTTCTATAAGCTATCAGCATCAAGACAAATTCTTTCTTAGCTTACAAACATTCTTATCCTTCCGTAACATAATCCATTCACTTCAACTACGAGAGGCACTTACTAACTCTGAGTTTATTATTAAGCAGCTGGTACATGTATCTTTCCAAAAATAAACTTTGAATAAGGTGACTTGCAGTTAGAATTTATTAGTATTTTAAATGGCAATCTAAAAAGCTATTAATCTACTAGAATTTATTTTTCATCTTGCATTTCATCTCAGGGTTTGGTGTTAACCAAATGTATAAAAACTTTTTACTTAAACCATTAGTTAATGTTTTTATTTATATTTCTTTATTTCGCTAGAACTACAAAGCTTAGTTATTTTATACCAGTATTAAAATTTTTAGTTTAAAAATTTATTTTTCTGATTCTCCTTAGATTTTTAATAAGCGATTCTCAGTTATATAAATGAAACAGTGTGTACATATATGATTAACCAACTCTATTAACGAGTAAGTATAATATTGTGGTAATTTGTAAATAAATAATAATTCATGATATCGGCATGTGTGAAGCGTATGAATAATATATATCTAAGAAGTATATATGTATAGGGGAAACAATTGTCTTGGAAATAGCTAGGGTACTGGTTTTCATGAGTTCATGCGCCCATCTGTGAAAGCCAGTGCCCACTTGGCATTTAATTCCCTGTTTAAAATCGGATTTCTTTTATGGAATTGTCCAAATGCCACTGTAGGAAAACTCCATAAAACTGATTGGCAACCGAGGGGATAATACATATTAGACAAGTTCAAATCATGAAAGGAATCCTGTGAACCTTGTTGTTCGAGTTGCTTGTCCGCGGGTAGACAACTCCAGCAAGGTTCACATGATTTGAACTAATGTTAGACATCCATGCAGTAATTTTCTAGTGCGGAAATACAGTATTTTGACCCATCAATTGATAATGTGTTTGCACATATGGAACAAGTTGTAGATGAGATGCTTGTAACAAGACAGAGAATGCCGTCAGACATACAAATATGTCTGACTGCATGTTTGTATTTGGAGTTGCCTTTTCAATAGAATTGTAATTTCTGATATTACATAAATATATGTTGAACTAACCATTACAAAACTCAGCCAGATTATTAATAAGATTATGATATCAAAATATTTTTATAAGGTTAAAGCAAAAACCTGTATTATAGGTTGTTGATTAAAATAAAGGGAGGAAAACTTCTGTAAAGAAACTATCCAATTGCTGAGATACATGTAGCCTAATTGCAAAGTTTGTCATCAATGTTTTGTCCGACAATAGCAATACTGCTTGTTAATAAATAATATCACTTGCGTGATGATTATTATAATATATTTTTTCAAAGCATTGAATTTGGTGATAAAATAAAGTAAAAGTAGCAAGGGGTATGTATAATGCATACACGTTTGAAAGTTAGAATTGTCCTAGTTATGTAATTATTATAGCAGTCAACTGATATTGGTTAATTAACGATCAATAAGAATTCGTGATGCACCATTTCTTCACAAAATGTTTTCAACTAACAGATTACCATAAAATTTGACAACAAAGAAATTCTTTTTCAATACAGCCAATTTGAAGATTTTCAGTTCGCCTAACATTTTCAATTTTATTGTTAGTTCTCTGTATAACAACAGGACATCTCCAATTGGAGTGGTTTGAGTCTGATACAATAGGGACTAGCTGTAAAACACACTGCAGATTTCCATTGTTTTCACCCTATCATTGACATGCAGGAATGCTTACGACACGTATAAAAATAGTGCGATCAGGGCAAACATTTTCAATAGACCATATATATGAAGTTGTTTTACGGTATGAAAGACCACTGTCAATAGAACTTTAGCTATGTGTGTGTCTGTTCTGGTAGACAGGTGAAAACGTTTTATGAAAAGGCATTCTAACCTGAAATGCTTTAATAAAAAATCATGACCACCCGTAACTTCATGGATACTTTTAACATGACGGGTTACCATAAAACTTGACATTGCAGCCTATAATCGTGAAATATCATGATCCGACCGATTTTAATAAGAAATTGTACCTCAAACATAATACAAACCGCAAAGACAATAAACCTACAAATATGTAAACCACTAGCTGGGAAAACCAATGATGTCTTAATATCATTCGACAAAACAGTTTTCAAGTGAACCAGAGCTCATCTATTCACCATGTGAACATAGTTTACTCTAGTTTTCCAACAGATCAAATTTGCCAGAATGTTGAGCTAATAAATTTCATATAAGTCAGTATGTCGTATGCTTATACAACTGTGTAAGTGAACATATATAAAGTGAAGTATATATATAAGGCAGTCCAATGATTGCTATCGAAGCAGACAGTTCTGAGGCACTTCAACTAAATAATTCAAAAAACTTTAACAACGTAAAATAAAATGATTTGAAGTTAGCCTGTAGCCTTAATATGCATCAGAATCTTATAGAGTCAATACTGTATTCAATATTAAAAATTGTGATTTCACATGAACACAAGTACCTGGGTGTATTGAGCAACAGAATTATCTCCCCTTGACTTATTTTCACTGTGAGTTGAATAAGAGGTCCCATTTATAGTTTAAGCATTAGGACCGTTTCATCTTAAAACCCGATTCTCTATCGACCTCAGATGAACATTGAGTTCACAGAAAGTGAATCAAATGCATGTGCTAAGTAATAGAGTTGCCTCTTCTTAGACTATACTCTGGTTGCATTCAATAATAGAGTTGCCTCCCTTTATTCAATATATTGACAGCTGATGATTTCTCAGCAAAATATGAATATTCACCGAGTTTTCATTGCAGTGATTCCACTATGAACGGTTTATCTACACATGTCTTTTGTGAAGGTCAAAGTTGTGGTTGCAAACATAAGTGCCATATTAGATCTAAATAGTAGACCGACGACATTAATGGTTTTATCAACAGTCATCGGAGGAATCACAAAAGGATACTTTGTGTACAGAGCAGGGAAGAGTGCAAAGGTAAATGCTTTAGATGTGGAGACGGCACTGGAACTAACCGATATGCCCGGACGAGAAGACGAATCTGAAAATTAGTCGGTGATGACCCATCCGCACCATTGGAGGACTTAGAAATCGAATTATCATTAGAAGACTTAAGCAGTGCACCACCATCATATAAACCCTACGTACCCAAATACTCACGACCAGGAGCAACTGACGAAGAGCGTGAATGCTTGAGGGCATGGAATGAATACTTTTCGCAGGCATACAATATAAAACCCTGCGAAGATACCCTGAACAGGTTAATGATGTTACCAAAGCCTCAAAAAAGATTGTAGAAGAGCCACAATAGATGTGAAGATCAATGGATTTATCTGCACGTCATTCGTCGACGCAGGAGCCACGATAAACCTTATCAATACAAGACTTGCTCGCGAACTGAATCTACACTTACAACCGGGCGACCTGACAGCAACAGGCGTAACCAAAGACACTTTGAATACCATTGGACGATCAGCCGTGATTTTTAATATCAGAGGCGAATGGAATGGAAGACATCGGTTTTACATAGCAGATGGTATCTCACATGAAGTAATTTTAGGAACAGATTTAATGAGCAAACTTGGCACAATTACTTACAATTTTGATAGATGTACTCTTCACATCAATGACGGACCAGCCATCGCCATGGGAAAACATTGCTCCAACAGCTCAGCATACGCCTGCAACAATGTCCAAGTAGCACCATTTACAGAAGTGACAATCGTAGCAAACGTAGATAGCAACTACGAAGGAAAAGAATGCTTATTTGAAGGAAACACGGACACTCTGAAAAGACTGATGATCGGCAGATCAACTACTCGAGTTGACCAAGGAAAGATAATAATCCCTATTATCAACCCAACCAGCAGACCTTTTAAGCTGAAGAAAGACACTGTGGTTGGAAGCACAGAAAGCTTAGATGAAGACTTACGATTGCTCAGTGTGCCGACAACTCCTGCAGAACCTGAGAAGCTCCGCCCCTTTCCAAGCGACCAGCTAGATATCTCAAAGATGAATTTGACGGAAGAACAGTTCAGCGAGTTGAGAGAGCTCGTGGACGAGTTTTCAGACATCGCTGGAGAAGGAATCACCAAGCTTGGACAAACATCAATAGTACAGCCCATTGTTGAAACATTACCAGGTACCATGCCGATACGGAGCAAGCCATATAACATACCAGTAGGAGTGAGAGCTGAAATCAAACAACAGATCGATCAGATGCAAGAAAAATATCTCATTTCACCTAGCTCAGGCAAATGGACATCACCAGTCGTTTTAGTAAGGAAAAAAAGATGGCAATTGGAGATTCTGCGTAGACTACCGCAAACTCAATGCTGCCACAGTGAAGCAGTCCATGGCCATTTTTTTGTTATTCTGGTGAGGAGAGAGCTCAACAATATATAGTAGGACATGCAATAAATACACTAACACTAGTGAGCAGACAAACAGTGAGTAGAAACAAACAGGTAGACAAGCAAACACACACCCCTACCGTTTTCTCATGAACTGCTCAGGGGTGCTCCACACAACAAATAATATATATTGATTTATTCGGAGCTTTGAACTGAATTATTTAATTTTGCTTTCAGTGCTCATCTGGACTAAATTAAAACATATTCGGCTCTCAAATAGAGCCAGATTTTTAACATTTCGCAACAAGTTTGACAGGAAATATTAAGACATTGTTACTTAAAGGTTTACTTTTAATAAAATTCACATAACAGTTATTTGGTATCAAAAGATTTACCATGTCTTACTCTGCTGTGTTGTAGGTGCAAAATATGTAGAAATGTGATTACAAGCACTTGAAAGCGCAAAAACGAACAGCTAATCGCCGCCATCATAAAATGCTGTAGATTGGAATCAATTTATTTCTCTGATGTAGTCAAACGATTTGGCCATCGTTTTGACACATGATGTTCTCACATGAATTGAAAGGCCAATGAAAGGCTCAATATAAAACGTCGCGTAGCACTAGTTTATGACAAACATTTCGGGTTTGACCGAAGAGCCCTTACCAAATATAAATGCTCGCTAGTTTAGTTTTGTTTCAGCTTGGTTCAATCATCTAGACGTAATCTGATCATGTGACCCATACTTCCTGCCAAAAAGCGCGAACTATTTATGCAGCATTTTTCGACTATCCCAGGTGACCAACAGCTTCATCATTTTCATCAAAGAATGATATGCACTCCTTCGAAGTAAGGTTAACAGATTAAACACATTTTTACGGTAGGTTTTGAGATACCATTGCTCAAAGTCACAGCATTACAATGATGATGAAATAGACGCGTAAGGATCATAGCTATGGTTTTATTGAATGCGTAAAGTATGCTTGTGAAAATATTTCAACGATTGAGGTTGCATGAAAGTGTAAATAGAAGTCATCTTGTTCAATTACGCCGCATTTGAACCATTTTGGAAAGGGATTATAATCTACAGCAGTTTTGTGATGGCTGCAATTAAGCGTTCATTTTTGAGATTTTAAGAGCTTGTTATCACATTTCCACATAATTTGCACATACAGCGCAGCAAAGTAAGATAAGACAAATCTTTTCATACCAAATAATTGTAATGTGAATTTGTTGCAAATCAACATATTAAATATTAAATATAATATAAATAAATATATATATAAATAATATATATAAATATAAAAAGTAATATTAAAGAATACTTATCAAAAATATTAAAGATTGTTGATAAGGACTCTTTCTGTTGAGTAAGATAAGTTTTCAAGACAGGAATTTTAAATTTATCGTTAGTGAATAGAATAGATCTCTAGTGAGCTATTTAGTCTTTTATTGCAACATGCAAATGCATTTACTCAGTTTTAAACCGATTCAATGTTCTAGCGTACCGTCAGATTTTAGTAGACAATAGACAATCATATAGTGAGTTTCTACAGGAATTAAATGTATGCCATTGAAATGTGTAGCACCATAACAGAGATGATCTTCGTCTGTACAAGCTGAAATCACAAAGATGCCTTGGAAACGAAACAGAAGCAGAATGGATGTAATTTAGCTGATGGCTTCTCTGAAAAACATAGCGCCACGCAGCACCATATCGCTCTAAATATCGCCTAGTGTGTGTTATACCTTTAAAGTTACTCTGAAGCGACTTATACACGAATGACTCGCTAAAGCAACTTCCTAAGGCAAAGCAGCTCACTATAACAATACCTACTTGACTGCGTTTTTTTTAGCAAATCTTGCGGAGTAAATAAGAGGTCTGGGTTAAATTCTATCGTACCATATTGACATTGAAAATTTAGACAGCAGCCATCATGGAAATGAATGCGTACAGTCTAGCCTACATATTCCAACATTTTAGAGAGATGCCCCTGGAGCCACCTTAGTACAGACTTTGGAGTACAGTGTACAGTCTAGCCTACACATTAAAACAATTTAGAGAGATGCTCCTGGAGCCACCTTAGTACAGACTTTGGAGTACGGTGTACAGTCTAGCCTACATATTCAAAGATCTTAGAGAGATGCTTTTGGAGCCACCCCAGTACAGACATTGGAGTATAGTGTACAGTCTAGCCTACATATTCAAACATCTTAGAGAGATGCTCCTGGAGCCACATTAGTACAGAACTTGGAGTAGAGTGTACAGTCTAGCTTACATATTCAAATATCTTAGAGAGATGCTCCTGGAGCCACTTTAGTACAGACTTTGGAGTACAGTGTAAAGTCTAGCCTACAGATTCAAACATCTTAGAGAGATTCTTCTGGAGCCACCCCAGTACAGAACTTGGAGTACAGTGTACAGCCTAGCCTACATATTCAAATATCTTAGAGAGATGCTTCTGCAGCCACCTTAGTACAGACTTTGGAGTACGGTACCCTGATATCAACTGTATTTATCCTGATATCAACTGTATTTATCCTGATATCAATTGTATTTATCTTGATATCAACTGTATTTATCCTGATATCAACTGTATTTATCCTGATATCAACTGTGTTTATCCAATACAGGCGGTAAATGTACGAACCAGTAAATCCGCTGAAACGAGAACACTCATACGATTCTGGCGAGTTGTTGCAGGTGCCTCCATTCTGACACTCTACTGACTGACACTCGTCTATATCTGTCCAACACGTCGAGCCGATGAACCAAGTTGGACACTCACAGCTATAGCTCTCAGCTGCAACAGACAGAAACGTACTATAGTATAGAGACGAGCTTGTCAGGAGATGGAGATGACAATATAATAAAGATAATAATATGGATGACAATATAATAATACAATACAGAAGAGATGAACCAAAGTGTTGAGGTCAGTTGACACCATGTTGTACCATGTTTTCTGTGCGTAATTTTAAGTGCATAATTATGGGAATGAAAAGTACGGTGCGTAGACCAAAGGTTTGCCAGTAAAATGAAAGATAATGGAAAGAAAAGCAAATGATAACTATTGATATTAAACGGAAAAAATATTGTAAAATATGCGAAATGTGTATTCGCGATTGATCTAGCTCTATGACAGAAATACATCTACAATTATCAAATCAAAGGGTTATATTCAGGGCATTTAGTTTGCAAAAGGACTAATCATAGTTTCTAAACGACGCAGCGATCTTCACGAACGCTGACGGAGAGACCACTCAGGCATTGGATAAACAATTGGCCGGAGACAGCGTAACTGAAACGATGTTTCGATAAAGGCAAAAAGGCCTATGTGAAAAGGCCGGTGCTATCTATAAAAATAGACTTTCGGACAAATTGGCTAGTGGTCGTGCATTAACCCTTTGTGACGACACCAGTGTTCGTTCTAATCGCAGCACGTTGAAAGGGCGACAAAGGCAAATGTCCTTAGATAGGTTTATCTTAAAACGGCCGGCTAGTCGTGAAAGCGAAACAAAGGAAAAACTAGCTAACTAGCGAGAAACTTCAAACTATAAACGCCGAAGAAATTTCAATTACGAAAAATGAAAGTTTGCTTTTAGGTTTGCTTTTAAGTTTGTCTTTTAAGACTTTGATAAAACCCAAATTTATCAAATTCAACTGTTGTAACGAAGAATAACACTTATATCTCCCTCTCTGGCAAATGGTAGCATTAGCTGCTACTGTATGTATTTAAATTTACATTTTTAATTAATCACATTTCCTCTTGCCTTGTTTTTTTATTTGTTACTTTTTGAAAGCATGTGGTAAGTTAGGACAATAACCAACATGTTTTTTTCTGTTACAATATCTTGTTTTGAGTGTTTTATTTGCATTTTTAGAGTATAGAAACCAATTATTACATATTTAATTGTTCTATATATAAATAGATTGCACCAACATGCGAGTAAATTGACATACGAGCTCAGTCTCGGAACGCATTAAGCGCGTATGTCGAAGTATGACTGCACCTCAAATTGAAGACTAGCCGCTAGACAGAGTTAGTAAACATAGCCGAGTTCCAAATTTTTTCAAATCACCGCTGGGGCTTTGAAATAAGCCCATTGCTAATGCATCACACGTCTTTGCCAAATTTTTCAAGCTTGTCGCAAGTTATTCGGAATTCGGCACGGCGTCATCATTGAAAAAATCTCTTGCAGTTCTATACGTTGAAAAAAACTCATAACTTACCACCACAAATTGTTGGTTCACTAAAGGCCTCCACATCGATGAACATTCATGAAAATCTCTGAATGCGGCAAAAAATAAATTTCATACAAACATAAATTTCTCAGCTAAATATAAACCTAACCAAGTGGTATACGCATGTGAAGGTTTTACTCTATTGCTAACTGCTTTCACGGATTAATTTATTTGCGAATGTTTTCATCCACGAATAATTTAGTCCGCGAATATGCTTGAAAAGACCATTTTCGCGAAATTCAATTCCACGAATAATTTCATCCTGTAGGGTAAAATATAGTTTTATATTCCTAGTAGGGACTGGAGCGAGGCACTAACCAATGCATCAACTATTGGTATATTAACAATGAGTCACTGTTTGACTTCCAGCGGTTTAAGAATGGCTAGGAAAAAGTGTGACGGCGTGATGGCATGCCGCCTGTTCATTAACCAGTTCTAAGGCTACTGATACTCGAGAGATGCCATCGAGAATGATAACAGTTATTATGAGATGAATGGCTATTATTAATGCTCAAATCATTATAGATTGTGAGAGAATTGAGGGAAACAAAGACTGGAATCGACAGTCAAGTAGGCTGTTATCTCAACTTGTCAGCTAGCTATGCTTCAGCTAGTTTTGTCCAAGTATTATCTTTGTATGTTATATATCCATATGTTGGCAAAATAGATAACATCACTAAATTATATAAATGCAATTAGATTACTGCAATTTAAAAGCTCGATGCTTTCAATAAAATATTATCTTGTATGGTATGCATTCATAAATTGACAAGCAAAAGGTCGATACAGTGGGTGATTGACCAAAATATAGATGACATCGCTAGATCATGTAAATGCAATTAGATTGCTAGTTAGAAAGATCAACCCTATCAACAAATATTATCTTCATACTGTATAGATTCATGAGTTGATTGATAAAAAGTCAGTATATTATATGATCAATAAAATATAGCCATGGGTTGACCTCAGTAGATTATGTCGACTCAGTTTGATTGATAAAACTCGAGGAGTGCTCATGGAAGAATTATCGATGAAAGATCGACCCACATGTAACCTACTGTTGCTAAGGAAAAAAGTTGCACCGAATAAGATTTGAACTCTTGTCATTGAACTTTGTAGACCAACACTCCAACAACTGCACCAATTGACTGCCACATTTTAGAATAGCTGTGCACATAGTGATTACACCTGACCATCTGCTAGTTATGAATAAAACAGACTGTGTGGTCGCTTCAGGGACTCCAACCTCATAGCATTGTGGAAAGCAAGGTCCATATCTCATTAAAGATGTGGTTGCGTCAAAAAATTCAATTTAATGAAATTAAGACCCATAAAAGGCTAAAACATCAGCTACAATTTGATGCCATTTTTGTTTTTGTAGATCAACCCTGTACAGAGATATATGCGTTTGAATGAGGCCCTCTTTTAAAAAGCTCACGTTCCAGCGGGTGCTTCTTTCGTGACATCACAAGCAAGATATCTGAAACGAAACCACGAGCGACAAATATGAGGTCGTTTCGTTAGCCAATCATGAGCGCGAAATTTTTATATAGGCCGTAATAAATGTTATCACTCGTAAAAAGCGTTGTCTGTGATCTCGAAGATTTTCATCGTTAGAGAATTCTCATCGTTACTGATTCAACTCGTTTCAACAATTACTAAGTTATACCTAGTTTTAAAATGGCTTCAAGTTCGAGCGACTGCGACTCAGAGTTATCTGAGCAACTTTTAGTAAAAGATTGGAGTAGACAGCCTATGGTCAAAGCTGACAGGCGTCAGCAGCGTTTTGCTGCAGAGGAAGACAGAATGGAGGTAAATTAACTGTACTAATACTAATTCCATGTACTAATTAATTAAATTATAACTTTTTGCTATCACTAATCATCGTTTTATATTTTTTATCGGTTCACCTAGCTACATTCGCTTCAAATTTTCTGTGGCATCTTTATTTAGTAAATTAGATTTATGATTTGACACTAGATGTTCACTTTTCACTTGTAGAAAGTGAAGAAAATCGATTGATCAATGCAAATCTTTAATTTCCAAAACCAAAGCTTTGAATCATTGGCTTGGCGTACTTGTGCCTTTGTTAAACGTTTATTCATTTTTAAAATTACACTCGCGATCTATTTAACTCCCAATTTGGAAGCTGTCAATAGATACGCTTTAGAATGACATATCTATGAATGACATATATTTATTGCATCTACTTTGTTTACATTTACTTGTTTTACTGATTACAGAATGTTTATGTCGTCCCACCAGCCGAAGAAGCTTTGTCAGTGTGGAAACAGGATAGGAATCACCCAAGTGTAAGAAATGTTTAAAATGAAATAGCTTGTGCAGCATTCTTTCGAACATCATTCGCAAGCGCCATTTCCATTTGTCGCAAGTACGATACATTCAATAAAAGTTTGCGTGTATTTGACTTGAGTAATTTGACTTGTGGGTTTTGATCTTTTCCATTTTTTGCTGACGCCAACTGGTGAATTAACCACGGCATGGAAACATAGTGTACGCATAGCGGTGGGTTTTATGCTGGAGGCAAGCGGACTGCCAGGATGTTTCAAGATTAAATTCAACAAAACTTGATGGCGGTTAAAATGCTCAGATCAAGCAAAAGTGCAATTTATGACACCTATACATGTAGTTGCAAAAATACCGACAGAATAGAGACGCGTAACTTGAACACAATAGTTGATATCAACTATGTATGGCAATGATAGCAACTAGTGATGTCATTTTGGCTAATTTTTTTTCATCATTTAAACAGCGATCATGTTTTGTAGATTTTAATTTTGAAGCATCCTGGAAGTCAAATCACCTCAAACGTCAAAAACAATCGCGAATAATAGAAAAATATCGATACTTTCTGATAAAATCTACTAAATCTCTGTGCTAGTTCATCCAAACTACATAAAAGTTCTATTTGCAGGTCAAACCTTTTGTAAATGGAAACTAAATGGAACCTGCAATAAATGAGACAACTCCTAAGACAACTCGAATTATCAGAGGCAGCAGGGCTGTAACATAGCACTGTTGCCTCTGACTTGTTGCTAACAAGTTAATACTCTTCACACTAGCCACCACCAGCCAGGTGTCTCATTGTTTTAGCCTGATTGACTTCAGCTCCTTAAGCCTGGTTCCCATATACGTTGCGCAAAGCATCAACAACAGCACCGCAAGCTATTAGCGGTGAAATGGGAACCTACGTGCCGTGTGCCGCCGGTAGTTGCCGGCGGCATTGCAATAGTTTCGTGCTGCTCAAATTTCGCAAAATACCGCAGGCAAAACCTTCCCGAAATGCACTGTACCGGTAAAAGGTCACCATTATAGAAAGGGCATGGTTAGCGAGCATTTTATTTGAATACGCGATTATGTTTAGCGATGCAGCTTATATGTGAAAATTATGCCGCTGAGCCGAAACGTTGCAAATGTATTGCTGCGCAAGTTACCGCCGGAATATCGCAATCGATATGGAAACCTGGCTTAAGTAGATAATTGCTAATAAAACCTATAAAGATTTTGTGTAAGTCTTTAGGGATAACTACGAGATTCTCGCTGTTTAAATTGAATTCGAAAACTTGCACCGACTTGAAACTTTATGTTATTTATGGAATCTTTTACAGTCTAAGGCAAAAACTTTACATAAATTTTTTACGCCATGTGGAATTTACGTTATGTGATTTCTGTCTATTTCTCAACACTCAGAATGTCAACTTGGCAAACGTAAGTAGAAATAATAGATTATACAAGCACCTGAAGAGTTAGATATGCAGACAGCGTTGTTGTTACAATGATGGTCAGCACAATAGTCAACCTCCTCGCAGTGTCTGCCTCCCATCTATCCGGGCAGTTGCATTCATAGATCTCCAAACTTCCCTGGAGAGCGCAACTCCCACCTATAAAAGGTACTAGAAATACTAATAAGTACATAGAAATACTTGTACAAATATTCATTTATTGCGTAACAGTAAGCTAAAGCAAAAACGCTGTCAATATCAGTTCAAGCGCTAAACAAACAAAAAAAATTATTGAACTTTTTTCAAAGTTCGTTTTTTGCGCAATTTAACTACCAGCTGTAAAAGAACCCTCGGTACAAGGTCCAAAATTGGCACTATTTTTTTATTGTGTCCAAAAAAAATTATTCTGATTACACCTAACTATTCTGACTATTCTGTGACTTCATCAGAACTCACTTCAATACATTTTGGTATAATTTTAATATATTTAAATATACCAATACATGAATATTAAGTTATACCCTACAGGATGAAAATATTCGTTGGTTATAAAAATTCGCGATTTCGCAAACAGTCAATTCCGCGAATTATTAAATTCTGTGAATAATTAGTTTTATTTTTAATCACAAGGGAGAATAACTACTGCATCAAATTAAAAACTAGCTGCTAGGCTAGTTTTTAACATAAATACTAAACGTAGTTGAGTTCTAAAACATTTTTAAAATAATTGCCTGGGCTTCGAGCTAACACCATTGCCAATGCATCACATTTCTTTGCAAAATTATTCAAGGTTGTCACAAAATATGCAGAATGGCGTCATCGCAAAAATAGCCGCTAGGCAGAAGTCCTAAACGTAGCCGAGTTCCAAAACTTCTTTAAAATCATCGCCGGTGTTTCGAGTTTTATTGCCATTGCATCAAACTTGACAAAATTATTCAAGGTTTTCACAAGTTATTCGGCATGGCTTCAGCATAGCAAAAAATCACTCATAGTCTTTTTACATTGAAATCAACTCAATCAATCTTTAATACCGAAGTTGAGGACGATCATGATTCTGATCTGGACATTATGGTACGTATTTGATCTGCAGTGCAGATACGTTTTTCCATATTTAACTGCATTAGTTAATTCTTTTGTTTAAAAACTGATCACTTTCATTAAATACTTCAGCTATTGTTTTTTCACCACAGCATAATTTTGCACTTATTAATATTGTGGAGGACTGGACAAACACTAGCCATATTCTTGGCTTTAGACAACGATATTCCTTGTGATGGCTTTAGGTGTGCTTCCTTTATCTAGTTATGTAATACTCTTGTGTGTACTTCTTCAGACCCTGTTATGTAATACTGTGTTTTTGGGCCTGCTTCACAGGCCTGCCAGCATACTCTTATATATTATTATCTAGGCCTGCCTCACAGGCCTGCCAAGATACAATTGGTGTTACATAATTATTATATAAGTGGGCGGAGTGAAACCGTATATAAGGAGAAGGCACAGGCCAACTCATTGGGATTTTTTTTGTGAATTCGATGCATTTAACACTGTATTGCACATGTGCTTATATATATTAAATAGACTACATTTATTCTTACGAACTGACTACGTTTGACGCCTGCCTGGTTGGCTTAGTAAGGATCCTTCTACCAGAACTGATCTGGCTTCAAGTACGAACTGCTTTGGGAGACACCTAAGGAAGGCTAGGGGTTGGCTGCGTTAAGACCGGACCTGATCAGAAATGCGATAGCATTTGAGATCAGGCCCTCCAGTAAGCTAGCCGGGACCTAGACTAGCCAAGATAGGGTCTCAGAGAGCAGGCCGTGTTAGCATTCCAAGTGAGCCTAAACTGAGGGCAACTAGCCACGGCCTGGCCAAACCACTAGGTGTGTCAGGCAGGCCGACGAGAGAAAGGCCCAGTGTTCAGACTGCACCGCCTTGTTAGGAAAGTAAAGCTGGCTCAGCTACCGGGGCCAGACCTTTACAATATTTCTATATATAGTAGTATCTATGGTTAATTTTTTTTAAAGTTTGATCACAAAGTTCCAGGCCCATATTCCCTAGGGCGGCTGGCCGGCTGAGCCACCCCAACTTTTTAGGAATTTGTGGCGGCTAAGTATAGTCAAACTCGGAAAACTCGCCATCGGATAAAAAGCAAAATTTGATCACGAAACACATGGTTAACTCGGATGGATTTTTTTGTTCGTTCCCTTGTAACGATAAACTGACTTACATAACTCGACCTCAACATCATTAACTCGAACAGTTATTTGCCCAACGGCTACGGGAACGGTTTTTATCATTGAACTAAAAACCCCTGGAATGGCAATCACTAATAATACATAATGTATGTGCCATATTGGAGAGCTAAGCGAATGCTAGGTATGTTTGTAAACAAACAGTGAAAAATGACAGAAATGTACATGTTGAATAGTTATTTTCTAGCTGGGTGTTAATGAAAACTCCTACACAACGTTTAGAGAGCCCTGATAGAAAAAAAACCTATTTGTAACATATGGAGTGGGATATATCAAATAATAAGTAGATGCAAAATAGATTTTCGTGGACGATGTTATTCATACAAACTGTTTTATTACAAATGCATAAACTCAGCAAATGATATATTCAGGCAAATAACAACTGTTCCATTATATTAAAATTTATATTACATATGCATAAATGCATATGGAAAAACTTAGCACATGAAGTATTTCGATAAAAACAACATATACCACAACATGTAGGTATGCTGCCAAAACAGAAACTGTTTTCAAGATTTAAGTTATAATAGCTTATGAATGTATGATATGTATAATACAGTATCTGTAAAAGATGGAATGAACTGCTGCAACAAATAAACGGAAATTAAAAACAGTTGTAATAGAGAATAATCAAAATAATGCAAACAAGGAAATGCAGGAATTAGTGTAATCAGATGATTAAACTTATGCATACACGTTACAGAAACTGTGTAAAAGGAGATTTGTATAGCACTGGATATTGAGCCAAGGTGCATCAGAGTTTCTTAGAACTAAATCAGATTAGGAATAACAGCACAACAACAGCTGCAGATGAATATTACAGTGATTACATTGTTACTGGCCTTTAAAAAGTACTACTTTAGTATTGTATGCCAAAAAGATGCACCTTGCAGTTTGAGTGTCGGATTTTAGCCTAATGATGCTGTCGAAGATCATAAAACGACTGAATAAGGTTTATATCATCAATGACGCAGTGGTTGGATATGCCATCTGCCGCATCCGTAAGGTGTTTACCAAAGCATAACACATCACTAGATCTTACACTACTGATAAAATACACCACACAATGGAGGAGATCTGGCTTTGTGTTAATACGAAAGTATTGATCTGCAGCTAGCAGGATCCTGATGACATCGTCTGATGGATGCACCAATCCTCCATTGTTTTGTAGCTTGAGTAGAGTATAGAGATGTCGGTACTGGATACTTGACATAGTGGTAACCAGCGACTGACAGCCAATGTCACGACAGCACTTCAGTTAGCTTGTGCACAATTTAGCCGGCTATATAGACTATACTGTTACCTATAACAGAAATTTGACATCTGAAATCATTGAGTTCCACAAACTGATCAACTTCTGGAGTAGCCTGTATGATGAGAATCTCGTTTTGAGCAGTAACATTACCTGTCTTACTAGCATCTGATTCTGCACCACATTTGCTGATAAGTTTGCAAAAGGTAGCCTTTAAACTGAGTAACAGTAGGATTATTATTCTAACCACCTAAACAAAAGCATCAATTATAACAATTACATAAAATCAACAAAAATGAATGTCTTATGCACATAAACATAGTACCCTTAATATACAACAATACAACTAATAAAATAAGTGAAATAAAACAGCTCAAAATGCTATCATATCGCTATGTAAAATGAAAATGTGGCAATTTTCACTGGAAGTCATTCATAACCCATCTTAGGCATAAAGCTTAAAGGTTGACTCGTAACAAAATTCACATTACCCTTATTTGATATGAAAAGATTCACCATGTCTTACTCTGTTGTGTTGTAGGTGCAAAATATGTGGAAAGGTGATTACAAGCTCTTGAAAGCTCAAAAGCAAACAGAAAATCGCAGCCACATGAGACCGCCGTAGTTTGGATTCCTTTTCCAAAACGGCTCAAATGTGATGTAGTTGTGAGAGATGGCTTCTGTTTACACTTTCTTGCAACCCTATTCGTCGAAATATTTTCACAAATATACTTCACGCATTCAATAAAACTATGTCTATTGTTCTTACGCATCTGTTTTATCGTCATCTCAATGCTGTCACTTTTAGCACTGATATCTTATAGCTTACCGTAAAAATTCGTTTAGTTTTTCAGCCTTAGCTTGAATGAGTATACATATCATTAATTGATAATCATGACGAGCCTGTTGGTCACTTGCGATAATCGAAAAGTGCTGCAGAAATTATTTGCGAAGTATTGGGTCACATGATCAGATTACGACTTGCAGATTAGATCAGGCCGAAAAACAACTGTAAAGTAGCGAGCATCTATGTTTGATACGGGGAATTCGGTAACACCCAAAGTGTTTGTCATAAACTAGTATTACGATAAGTTTTATATTGAGCTTTGTAAATTTTGTGGCTACGTCAGAGAAATAAATAGATTCCAATCTACGGCGGCTTTGCGTTTTTGAGCTTTTAATAGCTTGTAATCACTTTTCCACACATTTGGCACCTACAACACAACAGAGTAAAACATGGTGAATCTTTCTATTCACCATGTCTTTTTCAACAAAATTCATATTACAGTTATTTGGTATCAAAAGATTCACCATGTTTTACTCTGTTGTGTTGTAGGCAGGGTTGTTAAAAATCAATGATTTTTTTTAAATCAAAAAAATTGATCTCTATTGATTTTTTTATTTCAATCGATTTTTTTTTGTTTCAAAAAGATGTCTTGTGTTCTAAATTGCAAGTTATTGCTATCAATTTGGAATTATTGATTTGCAGGGGTATTATGTAGTTTTATTACAGCAATTAGGAAATGAAAAAACATTTACACAGTTAACACACGATAAAAAGGACAGCACAATTTATGCTTTGGACATTAAATCCATGAAACAAAGATGAAGAATCACAGAGAACAGATCACACAACTGCTAAGCTGCAGACATATTCATAGGCAATTGATGTGGCAGCTGTCACTGTTTTGCGTGCTGTTTGAGGTTTTTAAATCTTTTTAGATATATATATCTACTTTAAGTTGAACAACCTTGCAGCACTGTGCTTGACAATATGGTTTTAAATTCAATCATTGAAAAGTATCATTCAACATTGAAAAATATTACTGTTAAATGACTTCAGTCGAATGTTTTAACCTGCTGTCAAAACATGGATCATTGAAATGTTCGTTGCAGATAAGTGCTCAAGGATCAGGCTTGTTCACTCTTCTGTGGTTACGATACCATTGTAAATAACGAGAGTTCTCAGTGGCTTTGTTTGGAAATCTAAAAATTAAAATGAAACTGTAGTAGTTAGTTAGCAACAGTAGTAATAACAATAGTATTATTACTCTTATTTCCTTACTGCTAGCTATATCCAGGTACAACAATAAATAATATTATAGACACGACAAACATTTCCTTCAAATATAAATATTTAGAAATAACCTTGTTGTATGTAGACTCTACAAAAACAAGATACCAACAGAGAATATAGCCGGATCACAGCATGTGATACCTACAAGCAACAAGCCAGCCAAAAAACATCAAATTATTCACTAGTTTGAAACGCCAAAAGTGAAGAGACATCAACCATGAAAAACGCATCAATACCCGCCAAGGGAAACAGCCGAAGGGAAGTAGAAACAATGGCATCTTCCAATCCCCCACCGAGCACCGCCAAAAATAACTGAACTAAATCTCACACTTATTCAGTACTTTTCCTTGACGTATGTACAGCGGCAACGGAAGCAATATTATGCAATCCTGGAACCCCACCCACAAAAACAGCGATCTTCAGATGACGTACCCAAAGACAGTGTTCCCTCTAATAGACTTACTCCTACAACATGAAATATGATACGAACATTATATGTACCCGTCTTCAGGCTATTTTAAATGCCTATAAAAGCGAACTATTTTATTACCTCATCCTCTTTTGACAGTGACATTTTGTAGACGTACAAGACAGAGCTTAAAGATGTAGTTGCGTCAGAAAAGTCAATTAGGACCCATAAAAGGCTAAAACATCAGCTACAATTTGATGCCATTTTTGTCTTTGTAGACCAACCCTGTCCGGAGATATATGCGTTTGAATGAGGCCCTCTTTTAAAAAGCTCACGTTCCAGCGGGTGCCTATTTCGTGACGTCACAAGCAAGGTATCTGAAACGAAACCATGAGCAATAAATATGAGGTCGATTCGTTAGCCAATCATGCGTGCGAAATTTTTATATAGGCCGTAATAAATGTTATCACTCGTAAAACGCGTTGTCTGTGATCTCGAAGATTCTCCTAATTAGGGAATTCATTCTCATTACGCGTTACAGATTCAACGCGTTTCAACAATTACTAAGTTACATACATAGTTTTAAAATGGCTTCAAGTTCGAGCGACCGCTACTCAGAGTTATCTGAGCAACTTTTAGTAAAAGATTAGAGTAGACAGCCTATGGCCAAAGCTGACAGGCGTCAGCAGCGTTTGCTGCAGAAGAAGACAGAATGGAGGTAAATTAACTTAGAGTCTTCTATACTTGAGTAAATGTAATATTTTTTATAGTCATAAATACATATACTAATTAATAAAAGGGTAATTCTTTGCTATCTCCAATCATCGTTTCATAGCTTATCTGCCGTTTTACCTAACTATAATATTTTTTTCGAATTTTCTTTGGTAAATTAGAGTCATGATTACAAATTATTTTCACTTGTAGGAAGTGGGTAAAATCGATTGATCATTGCAAATCTTGAATTTCCAGAACCAAAGCTTCGAATCGTTGGCTTGGCGTACTTGTGCCTTTATTAAATGTTTATTCGTTTTTAAAATTACACTCGCAATCTATTTAACTCCCAATTTGGAAGCTGTCAATAGATAAGCTTTAGAATGACATATCTATGAATGACATATTTATTGCATCTACTTTGTTTACATTTACTTGTTTTACTGATTACAGAATGTTTATGTCGTCCCACCAGCCGAAGAAGCTTTGTCAGTGTGGAAACTGCCATAAAGGAGAAAGCGAGACTTGAATGCGTGCTGGATAAGCCATGATGTTTTGTTTGAGTTTGTTGCAGTAGATTAATTTGTCTTATTTTATCAGCTAATACTATGTGAGTGGCCACGATTTGATGAATATTTTTAATAAAAGCTTTATGCCGAGATGAAAATATTTTTGCTTGTAAAAATTGTATAATAAAATAATATTGTTGAAGATAATGCAAAACATGATTTGCAGAATATTGTAGTGAATCGGATATGGTATATGGGTGTCCGCAGAACTGGAGAATGTGAGTTCAAATCCAGTTTGCAGCAGACTTCTCATCCTTAAAACTCTATCCCTGTCTATATTCTTTTCAAAGAGGTGGCTTGCTTATTTCACTTAGGTAGTATTCGGTAAGAATACTACTAGTAAGAAACTAGTACGTAGGCAATAGGTAATAGGCGACATAATGTGGGCGGGGCTTATGGGAGGCTGTATATCGTTTGTATGGGTAGCTGCTGAACTGTGCTGATACAAAGACCGCGTTCTACAAAAGTGACTTGACAGAATTACCGTAGACCGGTAGAATTGGTAGTCGGTACCCAAATGTTTACACAACATTTGGAGAAAGTGAGTAGAACAAATTTTCAATTTTCGTTATTTGAGGCCTTTGAAACATTCATAATAATGCATCTGTAGCAGGATTTAAAATTTTATTTTAGCCAACATGAGCAAATACAAAATAAGATATATGCCAATAGAGCCGCGTAAGACTAGACTTTTATCGCAAATACCCGATGTGAATACAAGAGATAGAGACAGGTTGCCAAACGCGTGACATCATTTTGGGCAAGTCTGGGCACGTTTTGGTGGCCTGAGCGTTTTTACGGCGATCAGATTTTTTCGGTTTTAATCTTCAAATAGCTTGGCAATGCGATCGCGTAACACAACAAACAACATATCAACTGATAGAGAAAAAAAAATGCTTTCTTTTAAGATCAACTTAAATTTGACGCAACTACATCTTTAAGGGCAGTTACAGCTAGCTGTTGGCATAAGACGTTTATTTTACTTGGCTTTTACTACTTGTTATCTATCTTATATTCTAGAATTTTGCTACTTGTGTATTAGCTTGTGGTGCATAAGAATAAAAGATATTTTGATTGCTATACCAAACATCTGAGCTTTAGCATAGCTAGACTTGCACTAAAGATCTGAGTCAAGTCCTATCAATTGAACTCTCTACCCTTGACAATCATAATAAACATGGCGGCTTGCCTGTGCCTAAGCAACCATAGCAACTTGGCTAGATTGAAGTGGAACTGGTAGTTATTAATCATTGATATTAGTGTGGTATTCAAGTGAAGCAAATTCCTTAAATACCCATATAACAACCTAATGGTTTTTAGTTCCAAAATATTAATAAAAAAAATTCCAAATTTGAATAATAAAAAACTATGTTCTGAAGGAAGAACATTTCATTCACTAGCTTATAAATTTATCTAATCACCGACAAAATATGGTCAAACTCGTACACTCAGTAGTGACACTGATCGACTCTCACTCACCCAGTGACTAGTTTAGTAGAACTAACTAGTAGTAGCACAACTAGTAGTAGACTCGAGAGAATAGAGTGTAATAGAACTAGTAGTAGAAGTGAATCACTTGTGAAATGTCATGCCTTTTCCTTTCAAAGTCCATTCTTGTGGTTTTTGCAGTTCATGGAATAGCAATAGCACTGTGTACCTACACCCTTCTCTCTTTTACATAAATTATTAGTAGTAATCGCAGTAGTCCGTTCCTTTGATTTAGCAATGTATTCATGATCTACCATAGCTGTTAAATCTGAAATTAGATTTTTTTCTCACATTGAACACAATGAAATTAACTCAAACGCTACCTGAAAATGGCGTCGGCCGGACTTTCGTACTCGCAAATTACCTCTGTCATTCTAGGGGTTTTTAGTTCAATGTTTTTTATCGCTGTAGAATATCACTTTATTCCAAGCCA
Source organism: Watersipora subatra (assembly GCF_963576615.1). Lineage (NCBI taxonomy): Eukaryota > Metazoa > Bryozoa > Gymnolaemata > Cheilostomatida > Watersiporidae > Watersipora > Watersipora subatra. Next base: position 32,170,649 of record NC_088716.1, read on the forward strand.
GAGAGATAAGCGTTAACTTTTAATAGTTCTTGGGCGCCATCATTATCATGATTGGCAAAGTATTTTTGTTAATGACTTTTATAAAGGTTCGCAAAAGGTCAAGTTTTAACAAACATTCATTTGGCAATGGCCCAACAAAAGCGTAAAAACCCTCGGATGAACTAAAAATAAAATCGGCAAAATTTATCTTTGTTGAAACGCTAAAAAAAAGATCTTTTTTCTGAGCGTTTCAACTGCTGTCAAGATTAGCCTATTTTAATCTGAAAAACGTCCTAGCAGTCACATCACCTAAAACAAACAAATATCAAATAATAGAAAAAATTTTATACCTTCAGATAAAATCTTTTAAGACTTTACATGAGATGCCCAGTTGAGGCTCTACATGAAAAAAACCTGTTGAGGGGGCTGATACTGCCCCTCCAAACCCCGGATGCTCATAACTAGTCGCCTAACATTAATTGCCCCAATTTGCAACCAGGGAATACAGGCCTGCACACAACTATATTTGTATTCAATATTGTATTTAATCTATATGGTATATACATGTATTAGAGCAAATACAAAAAAAAAATAATTATTGGAGTAAAACGAGACATTTTTTGTCAACAGTAAAGAATATTTACTAAACTTGTCACCAAAAACCACAATGGTTGGTTATAGAACTAAAGACATATCTATGTAATTACTAATAAAATAATTTTAAAATTTCTCAGAACAATAAAAGTAAACCTAATTTACTTTCAAACTAGAAATTATGTACCATCACAGATCACAGTAGTACAAAAGAGCGACATAAGTGACCAAGTAGACAACATTCAGTAATGAGGTAGTGGGCATTGAGAGTGACACCCCTGTATGTGCATCAAAAGGTTTAGGGCTATTTACATGCATGCTGGCTAAGCGAACTATATCTTGGTAAAGCTTCCCTTTTCAAGCAATTACTAGCTAACATGCTACCAATTAGAATTTAGCAGCAACATTCTTGTACCAACTTTGTTAGATGTTGTTAAAGTTTACAAACTTGAAAGATGAACTAGAAAAACTGGTGTTAATTACAATTTAGAGACCAATGATGTTCTGTAGAAATGCTTTGGATTAGGAAAAGTATATTATTTCATAACTGGTATGAAAATTTGACACCCCTCATCTGTTACTACCGTAGCTCTTTTGTTTGTTATGAAATAACGTTTAAAAAAATATATTGTAGTTTAATAGAATCCGTCAAAACTTAAAAAATATTTCTGATTTATTAGGTTTAAACATCGAAATTATTTGATTTTATTTGTCACAAAAGCCTCTGCTACAAGTAAAAGGTCATCTGTCAGCATTCAGCCTTTCTGCCTAAGACACAAACCATAGGAAATACATGTTCAGTTCTAGCACATCTTCTAAAAGTCTTTTGCGAATACATATTTTGCTTCATCAGATTTACTTCCATCTGTTATATCTTATAAATTAAACATGCAGGTAAATGAGCCCTTAATTTGCAGCTCAGTTTTTTGTGTTTGAATGAGATTTAAATTATCTGTCCATTGAACACACAACTCCATGCTTGATGAACAATATGGCGGGTCTTCAATCCGAGTGTCTATTTTTTTAACTTCTGCTCTGGGGCTGAAGTTGCCACACATAATGCATGAAAACTGTGACCAAACTTCTCAACTTTGCTCCCCTTAGCCTTTCCTTAGCCTTAATCCATTAGTTGAGACGGGTTTTCTAGCATTTCTTGTAGAAATGTGTCTAAGGGGGCTTCTCCAATAAGCTTGAAAAAGAACAGATGCTCGACAGCTTTTAAACCTGCAAACAAATCATGCCACTATTTATCTGCTACCACTAGTTATTATAGATTACTATTTAGATGTTATTGTTAGCTTTAGGCTACTATTCGTACCACAAATTCTCTAATAAGTGCTCTAAATTTTCAATCTCAGATATGTGGATTTATAGAAGGTATACAGCAGACGGTCTAGCTCTCTGTAAACAGTCAAAGATGTAAATCTTTTTTATATATTGAACTAGAAATTCCTCTGTCATACAGCCAACGACTAATTTGATATCGAAAAATAGAAAAGGTACTGATGGTTGAGAAATGCAATATTAGCAGTCAAATGGCACTGCAGTTCAATAGGATAACTGCAATGGTACCTGTAATGTACTGGGTGTGGGTGTTATTATGTACAACAAACAGCAATAATGAAAGGAAAAGATTATATGTTTATATATCTTTCCCTGCAATAGAAGAAATGCAATATTAGAAATAAAATGCACTGATGTTATTAGAATAATTAACATTAATAATATAGTAATACAGTAATAATAGAAAACCAATGCACGATTTTGTTTACTATTCAAAACGTCATAGCTAGCAATATCAAAAAGTTGTGATATTTATATATATTTTTAGAAAATCTATTTAACAAAACTATTTAGAAAAAATAATAACAGTAACATAATGCCCATCATCGATGTCGTTAGTGTGACTATAACACTTCAATAGTCATCCAAACTTATAATTAAATATTGTAATAATCTCATAAGAATCATTAAAAAAAAAATATCATCGTCTTTTTTTTTATTTTCACTGCTTTGGACATTGTTAGAATACCTGAAAGTACTCTGTCCGTTACTTTAAAATCGGCAAAAAAGAAACGATTATATTTCCGTACTTATATGTTAATTACAGAAGCCTTCGGCAATTCGACAATACTATAGATAGGTAAAATGTGCATGTTATTTTTTTGTGAAATGCACACAACTTAATGGTTCTATTCTCTGTTGCTCGGAGTTTTGTTTACCGGTCGTAATTTTGATAAAAGTAAGGCTTGGCAGTTTTAACAACGATTTTTTTTTGGCCAAACTAATCTGTCTAATTGTGTATAATCCGATCAGATGGGCAAGTTTCAAGATATTGTCGACAATTTACAAAGACTTGGTAACATATTTAAATAGGTGTTTTTATGTGTTTTGTATCATTATTATACTTAAACGACTCTATTGAAAAATGATTAAATTTGTTGATGAGATTTCGGTACAAGGGTTTGCGACATTGTTGATGAATAATTTTCGTGAGTTGTGTGCACATGCATTTATCATAAAATCTCAAACATTCGCTCCATTCGTGTTTGGTCGAGGGATAAAATATCATGTTTTATCTGTTAGGCTTCTTTTCAGCTATATTAATTACCACAGGAAATAGCATTTGATTAGTTAAGTTTTATGTGTTAGTCTTCTTTTCAGCTATATTAATTAACACAGGAAGTAGCCTTTGATTAGTTAAGTTTTATCTGTTAGTCTTCTTTTCAGCTATAGTAATTACCACAGGAAGTAGCCTTTGGTTAGTTAAGTTTTATCTGTTGGGCTTCTTTTCAGCTATATTAATTACCACAAGAAGTAGCCTTTGGTTAGTTAAGTTTTATCTGTTGGTCTTCTTTTCAGCTATATTAATTACCACAGGAAGTAGCCTTTGAATAGTTAAGTTTCATCTGTTGGTCTTCTTTTCAGCTATATTAATTACTACAAGAAGTAGCCTTTGGTTAGTTAAGTTTCATCTGTTAGTCTTCTTTTCAGTTATATTAATTACCACAGGAAGTAGCCTTTGGTTAGTCAAGTTTTATCTGTTAGTCTTCTTTTCAGCTATATTAATTACCACAGGAAGTAGCCTTTGATTAGTTAAGTTTTATCTGTTAGTCTTCTTTTCAGTTATATTAATTACCACAAGAAGTAGCCTTTGGTTAGTCAAGTTATCTGTTAGTCTTCTTTTCAGCTATATTAATTACCACAGGAAGTAACCTTTGATTAGTTAAGTTTTATCTGTTGGGCTTCTTTTCAGCTATATTAATTACCACAAGAAGTAGCCTTTGGTTCTTTAAGTTTTATCTGTTAGTCTTCTTTTCAGCTATATTAATTACCACAGGAAGTAGCCTTTTGGTTGGTTAACTGTTACACTTTCCGGTATGTTATGTTGGTATGTTTCACTTCATGGTACATACCACAAAGTGCAACATACCAGCATAATATACCAGTAAGTGTAGCATATCAATATTACAACATGTGTAACATACCAATAAGTACATATAACATACCAATAAACATTAATATTGTTTGCAAAGCTAATCAGGCTATCTTGCTAAGTAGTATTTTACTCTGTCATGTGAAGGCTGTATGGCACTTTAAACAGTCAAACTTTTTATTCACAATCCCGTTTACATACAAATTTTTCAAACAAATATAAAATTGGAGCAAAGTTTTGTGTCTACGCGTAAAGTATTTTATAGCATACATCGTGTAAGATATATCAAAACAGTTAAGGAAAAGAAAAATAAATGGTAGAAGAAAAAACTATCAAGCATTTTTAACTATTAAAATGTTCTTTTCATGGTAGGAAATTATGACATTATTTTATCTTAATGTGAACTTTTCAAGCAGTACATTACTTGTCAGTGTATGGTCAAACTTTTTTAATTTTATTTCATTTTAATGAGTAACTCCTTGAGACTTGAAACAGCCTTCGGTATTATGCAAGTTATATGTTATGGTTGATATTTAAGAGTTAATCTGCTGCAATCTTTGCTTGAAGAATAAAATAAGACAGATCATTGCTAAAAATCTTAGTAATTGAAGACCTTAGGCTATAAACGACAAGGGAGCATAGAGTAGAGGGAGAACCAGAATAGTTGACGACCTTAGGCTATAAAGGAGTAAGTTTATTACAAAATAAAAGTAGTATATAGAGTAATGGCTGCGATCATAGTAGTACTGTCATTTTAAGAAGCCCCTCACTATGTTTCCATCATGCGTATTTGGAGTTGTACACAAGTTGGGTTATCATGTGATAAGTGCTTCAACGGACATTCACATGTTGTGAATTAACATGGACACTTTGTTAAAAAAGATAGGGATATCTATACCAGAGGTCATAGTAGTGCACTCCTGTTCCGCTTATCCGCAAGTGCTAAAATTCAAATAGGAATGACTGAAGTGTAGAAATGTTTAAAATGGAATGGCTTGCACAGCATTTTCCTGCTCATCATTCGCAAGTGCCATCATCCACGAGCATGAAATATTCGGTAAAAACTTGTGAGTACAAAACCTGCATAATTCGGGGATTTCTGCTGTTTCTATCTTGTGTATGACGCGAACTTGTGGATTAGCCGTGTCATAGAAAATAGTCTAGGTGAGACAACTACAGGCCTACTCTACGCAGACCTCCATAAACACAATGTTGACCTACCAATACTTCGAAGGGCAGGCAACTTTAATAAGAGTTTGGCAAATCTTCCAGGCCGATCAGCATGAGCTTGTTTCACATGCTGCTCAAGTGTTGTGTAAACACATTCTCTCAGCGCCTGCACTTCCGTCACACTGCTGATGTCCTTCACCTCTACAATAGAGGCATAATGAATGGGCTTTTATAGGTAGTCAGCGTTTAGAGCCTTCAGTTGTATTGACAATGGTAAAAGCAAAGTACTGTGAAATGACATGACTAGTTGCTATGGATGCTATAGATGCTATAGTTGCTATGGATGCTATAGTTGCTATGGATGCTATAGTTGCTATGGATGCTATAGTTGCTATGGATGCTATAGTTGCTATGGATGCTATAGTTGATATAGGCTATTGTATTCAAGTTGCAGTGTTAAGCATCTTTACTCTTTATGTTCCTGAACAACTATCGATGACATAATCACGCTTTCGCTTGAATCTGAATGTTTTTACCGTGATCAAGTTTTGTCAATTTTAGCCTTGAAGCATCCTGGCAGTCAGATCACTTCAACCATCAAAAAGAAATCACAAATGATAGAAAAATACCGCTACTTCCTAAAATTGTGTACAGGTTTATTCTTAATAGAAATGTTGCAGGATAAGATAAGCAGGAATTTGGACTTGTGTGGTGTTTGGATGTGATTGGATACGACCAGATGTACACACAAACACCACATCATAATCACGCCTTGAGATAGGTAGTGGATTATCAATTAATGCTATTAGAATCTTAAAGGTTTATATTAGAATATGTTAACAGTCTGTTAACAATTTGTTTACCAACTGTTAACAGAGTGGTCACAGTCTGCTAACATGATGCTGTTAACAGTCTGTTAACATGATAAATTGATACTAAACATGATGCTATGTTCCTAAACAGTTCAGCTGTTTCAGCTGAACTACTTCTGAAGTAAGTCTTTTGCTAGAAGTTTTTGCAGAACATTTTATGCTACATTCGTACTAGCAAGTATTCGTACTAGCAAGTATTCGTACTAGCAAGTATTCGTACTAGCAAGTATTCGTACTAGCAAGTATTCGTACTAGCAAGTATTCGTACTAGCAAGTATTCGTACTAGCAAGTATTCGTACTAGCAAGTATTCGTACTAGCAAGTATTCGTACTAGCAAGTATTCGTACTAGCAAGTATTCGTACTAGCAAGTATTCGTACTAGCAAGTATTCGTACTAGCAAGTATTCGTACTAGCAAGTATTCGTACTAGCAAGTATTCGTACTAGCAAGTATTCGTACTAGCAAGTATTCGTACTAGCAAGTATTCGTACTAGCAAGTATTCGTACTAGCAAGTATTCGTACTAGCAAGTATTCGTACTAGCAAGTATTCGTACTAGCAAGTATTCGTACTAGCAAGTATTCGTACTAGCAAGTATTCGTACTAGCAAGTATTCGTACTAGCAAGTATTCGTACTAGCAAGTATTCGTACTAGCAAGTATTCGTACTAGCAAGTATTCGTACTAGCAAGTATTCGTACTAGCAAGTATTCGTACTAGCAAGTATTCGTACTAGCAAGTATTCGTACTAGCAAGTATTCGTACTAGCAAGTATTCGTACTAGCAAGTATTCGTACTAGCAAGTATTCGTACTAGCAAGTATTCGTACTAGCAAGTATTCGTACTAGCAAGTATTCGTACTAGCAAGTATTCGTACTAGCAAGTATTCGTACTAGCAAGTATTCGTACTAGCAAGTATTCGTACTAGCAAGTATTCGTACTAGCAAGTATTCGTACTAGCAAGTATTCGTACTAGCAAGTATTCGTGCTAGCAAGTATTCGTACTAGCAAGTATTCGTACTAGCAAGTATTCGTACTAGCAAGTATTCGTACTAGCAAGTATTCGTACTAGCAAGTATTCGTACTAGCAAGTATTCGTACTAGCAAGTATTCGTACTAGCAAGTATTCGTACTAGCAAGTATTCGTACTAGCAAGTATTCGTACTAGCAAGATAAGATTTAGTGAAGCTTGCACAATAGCTGACCTTAAAAGTCAAACTCTGCACATTGCTAGAATACTTTCTACAAGTCTACAAACCTTTTAAAGAAATGACACTATTAGAAATGATCAAATGAGATGCAAGTAAAGGAAGACCATTTTCTGCCTTGACAACGATGTAGCTTCATTCAATAAAATAACTGGGAAAATCAGCTATCAGTTTTTTTGCGATTGTTATAAACGTAAGGCTGAAGTGCTGTCATTTAATTGGTTAAATACTCTTGATAACAAAAGACAATTATTTACAATTTCATTTACATTTCACAGTTATTTATATACATCATCTAATCACAGGTCGGGACATTAATTGTTTTGAGAGGTGTGGCCAAGTATGCATGTACTGATGCTTCAGATCTAAAAGTTAATGATTATACATAAGAACATGGGGATAGCAGAATGTTTTCTTGAACATGCCCAACAAACCGAACATGCCCAGCAGGACAGTCAAACAATAAACACGATGTTTAGCAAATGGCCCTATAAGTTATGACTGACTAACTAAATCATGTACTAGCAAAGACATAGCTAGCAAATACTAATTAACACTGAGTAAGGATACGGGCAATTGGTCGATACAGAGAATCACACGTGAAATACATGCGTGTGTAAAACACAGCTTTGCACCAAAATAAAACTGACCATTATAAATTAAATCACGAAAGTTTTCTCATATCTCAAAGGTTCAGTCCCTCATATTCGAAAAGAGTTAATTTACTTATAGGTGATGTTGAAAGTATATTTCTGTAGGAAAGACTACTGAAAAACTACCAGAATATGGTGCTTATATAATTCTCCTGTTATTTAATTTTGCCTCTTTCTAATCAAAAAAGTCAGACACGGACACATAAGAGTTAGTTTATAACTAACCAGGATTAAAGAGTATAATTGCCCTGAGACAGCCGAGCTCAGACTTATCCATCTCCATGTCTCTCATCTTGGATACGAGTTCGACGAGGACTCTGTCAAATATGCTTCCTACGCCTGCCGCATGTGCCGACGACCTCCTAACATGCAAACCTGTAGCGAGGAGAATTCCGTCATCAGATGCGATAGATCTATGAGAGAATGCTGCTATCAACAGCTCATTCCATCCTAAAACAGCCAAACTGTGTTACTTTTCACCAAGGGCCATCTGCTGACATAATTATGTCAGTTTATCTTAGTTGACAAAATACAGTAGACAATCCTACAACGTAAGTAATCCATTCCAGAGACATTTACGCTATATATATTTTACGTTATACGAACAGTAAAATAAATTGCCTAATCTGTTCCAAGATCTTTCTTAACCCACTCCTCTGGGCATACAAAAAGAAAAGACCAAAGATAACTTTTCAATTTGTTGGCTGTATATTATTAATATTATTAGTTTACATCTACAACTTGTCTTCTTTCTCCTAATCAATTTCACTAGTTTTATAGACTAGGATTGCGGTAATTTTATAATAAGTTGATGGTGAACGCACATATTCGACGTCCATTTATAACGATTTGATCATTTTCTTCTGGACAGCAAATAAAAACTCATAATGAATATTTTATGTCTACAATAAAGCAAAACAAAACATATTTTACAATTAAAAGAGCGGTGCCTACCTGTTGGTCGTCTATCTATATCTAGGGTCAAGATTAGGATAAAAGATAGCTTTCGGCAATACTACCAACTTGCGAAATGCAGATCGGTAGACCAACATAACGCCTGCGCAAATTGATGGCCGTTAAGTTTTTATTAACAATTGCGCAGCTACCTATTCGCTGTTTTGTTGACACATCTGATGATCTATGACGATGAACTAACAATTGCGCAGCTACCTATTCGCTGTTTTGTTGACACATCTGATGATCTATGACGATGAACTAACAATTGCGCAGCTACCTATTCGCTGTTTTGTCGACACATCTGATGATCTATGACGATGAACTAACAATTGCGCAGCTACCTATTCGCTGTTTTGTCGACACATCTGATGATCTATGACGATGAACTAACAATTGCGCAGCTACCTATTCGCTGTTTTGTCGACACATCTGATGATCTATGACGATGAACTAAAATGTCGTGCATGTGGTATATAGTAGATAAGACGCTGTTATGTGTGCTTCTTGTGTATTATGTAGTTTTTTCTCACAACTGCGGCGATATATGTTACCATTCAAATCAAATGTGAGAAGTTGCCCTTACTTGACACTTTTCCTTATATGTAATTTAATACGTAGTATGAAGCAAAGATTTAGTCATAAATGTTTTACATTATCTGAACCTTACGTTATAGGAGATATTTGCTAAAAGAGTGTCAACTGGTAGATATAATTGACAAAGGACATTGTATTTTAAACCCGCTAGTATTTGCCAGGCGCATATATTAGGATAGTTTAAACACGGCCCTCACCCGCTCGTAATAGCCTCACTTGGTCGTCTACTGGGAGCTCTGTGAAATGTGGAATCTTTCTAGACCATTCCACTAAAGTAAACAGCTGCTTGTCGGCTGCCTGAAAATAGGTCAAGGTGGTTCTACTTTTGAGAGCATGAATTTTTGTGGAAACACGAATCATAAACTAGCTGCAACTATTACATGAATCATAAACTAGCTATAACTATTATACGAGTCATAAACTAGCTGTAACTATTATATTAGTCATAAACTAGCTTTAACTATTACATGAGTCATAAACTAGCTGTAACTATTACATGAGTCATAAACTAGCTGTAACTATTACATGAATCATAGACTAGCTGTAACTGTTACATGAGTTATAAACTAGCTGTAACTACTAGAAATCCTCCCCTCCTCTCCCCCGCCATACAGCCCACGACCAAAGTAATAATGGAAAAAAGAAAGGGTAATACTGCTTGTTGAAAAAGTAGTTACAAAAGGTAGTTACAAAAGGTAAGAATTCTACAAAAGTAGAATTCTTTAGTTAGATGTTATAGGCCATTAGGCTATTATTGTAGGCTTTAGTAGATGTTGTAGGCTTTGCCTACAACATCTACTAAAGAATTATCTGAATCAGATGAGTTGTTATTAATTTGAGTAGCATGTTGTTGAACATTAGCATTAGATGTTGATGGTCGCTGTGAGGACCTTCTATTTCTCCTCTTCCGTAATAATTGGGAGACACGTGGATGGCCAATGCGACGACGTGGTGTTCTGGGAGGTTGTATGTTCATGGTAGTTGTCAAGTTGTTTTGAAATGAAATTCAAAAGGTCAATTATGGAAAACAAAAGGTTGTATAAAAATCAGACCTAATCTACTACTATCTCAAACCTATGTTTTACAACAATAAAATAAATATTAATTCAAGCTGTAGACCAAACCTACTGTACGTAATTTAACTAACAACAGCAATAAAGAAATATGTTTATTATATCTCTGAAATGCAATATTGCAAGTAAAACGGCAAGCTGCCGTGTAATCTACACAGTTTGAAAATTGTGCTGGAAAGCTGAAAGTTGGTTGTGTTGAATGTAGAATGGTTTTGACAGCGATACGTAACAGAAAGCAAACATTAGCATTCACGAGTCTGGAAGTTTTCTGCAAACTGGAGTGAAATAAAGAAATATTCTTGTCATAAAGGGGCTTTGTAGTTCCGCTCTAGCTTTTAGATAAGATGTAAAGAAATCTGGCTAATGTTCAAGATAATTTAAAAAACCTTCGGAAATTGAACAAAAAACGTAGGCTGATAAACTGTTCGAACATTGAGCGATATTTAACAAAAAGCAATAATTAGCATTCAGCATTAAGTTTTCTGCAAACTGGAGCAAAATAATGAAATGTGACCCAGGCAGTCAGAATGTACAATCGTGCTAAAACTACATTTTTGAGTTTTTCAGAGCTCTAAAACCAGCAAATTTTGAGGATTTTATTGCATTTAAAAATTTTTAAATCGGATTATATATGCCCAGGTTATGCAAGATTTAGTAGAGAAGGTCTCACAATGAATTAAAACTGTTGCTTTGAGTTTAAGCAGGATAATGTTGAGAATTCATGAATTGTAAATCATGGTATTTGTTTACAAATCAAATTGCCATAGCAACCGACCACTTACTCTCAACCTATATTGATGAAACCTGGCCTTCCACACAATAAAGTGAAAGTAAACACATAATTTTAACATTGTTTTATGTGATTGGTAATGCATCATACTATGCTAATTGAACAAAAAAACAAAATTTTAGAAGATATTTTTACTAGTTTAGCAAGTTCAAAGTTGAAAATATATTTTGGTGCATTTACGTCGGACCACCGCTGATTCGTAATAAAGCCGTTTTTAGTAACGCTTTCTTTACTTATTCGTTAGTAATTCAACGCATTTCCTTTAACCACAGTCAGTTAATTATGATGGGTAGATGTCTCCTTGCTAGTTGTGAATCTTTCACTAGAAGTCGTAGCATAACCTTGTTTAGAGTTCCTGTCTCTCAGTCGCCAAATTTAGCAAAACTATGGCTGTCTAAGGCAAAGCGTGCCGACTTAACTTTTTGCAGACTACCTGATAGTGTTGTATATATATATATATATATATATATATATATATATATATCGAACTATATTATTAGCGTCACATATAAGCTACTTAGTTACCGTTTCCGTTTCCTGGGATTCTCGAGGGCTAGGGGAAATCGTAGAGGACTTCCGTTCCGATGAAGAGAATTGCTAACACGTGTAAATACTATAAGCTCAGCCTTAAATGCTTTAATCGATCGTTGGGCTGGCCAGCCACGACAATCTGTTTTAGTTAGGACGACAACACATCTTGATCTTCATTATGATATAATCCAGGTAAACTGAGTGTGCGCATACAATATTCATCTAAGAACATTATTCCTATTAATTTCACATGGTGGCAGCGGTTTCTATGATCGAATAATGGAAGGAATGCACCCTCCACAACAGTTAAACTTGCGGGCTGTTGACTTGTCTGGGGAATGGCGCCGTTAGGTTTGTTCTTTCAGAGATTACTTGCTAGCTATCAATTTGGTTGCGGCTGACCAGGTTTCAGAGCGACGCAAGCTAGCTTTGTTCTGCCACGTGGGTGGGGAAGATGTTAGAGAGATCTACAGCCGAATAGAGTTTGTTGGAGAGGATGGAGATGGAAATCCTGTTGATGTGGCAGAAGGTCAGGAGGGTAGGACACTAGAAGCGGTGTTAGAAAGGTTCCAAACCTATTGTAACCCTAGATCTGGTGAGGTGGTGAGCCGCTTTGAATTTCATGGTAGCTCTCAGAGTGGCGAATCAGTTGATGTGTATTTAATGAGGCTTAGACGCTTGGCTGAGAACTGCAATTTTGGAGATCAATGTGACTCATTGATTAGGGATAAACTTTTGTTTGGGCTGGATAATGTGAAGCTTAGAGATCGTTTAATAACCCGTGAGAGAGATGAAGTGCTCACTCTGGACTATGTCATTAGAGCAGTTAGAGTTAAGGAGGCTTCAAAGGCACTAAATCTAAGTCCGTCAGAGATAAACTCGGTCAGCAGGAATGCAGGTCACAAAAAGCAACCAAGGATGAATACTAGCTTTGACGATAGTGCCACAAAATGTCCAAAATGCGGGCGTAATCATGAACCTCGGCGGTGCCCGGCTTATAATCAGAAATGTAATAAGTGTGGGATGAAGGAACATTGGGCCGCAATGTGCAAGTCAAAGGTATGTCACTAACTAACCTCACTAACTCTATCTCAGGCGAATAGAGTTAGTGAGGTGGTAGATGAGGAAACGGCCAATGCCAGTTTAGAGGAGTTGTATTTAGGTGAGGTTGCTGATATTGGTGAGATTGCAGCTAGAAAATCATGGTTTGCTAAGGTGAAAGTAACAAGTGAGAGTAGCCCAGACCAGGTTATTAGGTTCAAATTGGATACGGGCGCTTCACTGACCGTTTGTGGATTGGGCCATTGTGAGGGAAAAATTCAACCCACAACCGTCAAACTGTATGGCCCAGGACGAACCCCTCTGAGGTGCAGAGGGATGTTTGAAACACAACCGCAGGTGGATGACATCTGTGTTGAGGAAAACATTTATGTATTAAAAGGGCAGAAGACCCCACTCCTCAGTCGCAAGGCCTGTGAACTCCTTCAGCTGCTGTCAATGGATAAAGAAAAATGTGAAATTGGCCAGGTTATTCATGTAGAGAAAAAGTTGTTTGAGGGATTAGGCCGAGTTGAGAGACCTTATAGTATACTACTCAAGAAGGGCGCCACACCATATGCAATTCATGTGCCTCGCCCTGTAGCTTTTCCATTAAGGCGAAAAACTAATGAGGCTTTAGATCGCATGGTTGAGGAAGGTGTAATCACTCCTGTCACCAAACCAACATCTTGGGTCGGGCCTATGGTGGTGGTCCCTAAACCTTATGGCGCAGTTCGCATTTGCACTGACTACACTGAGCTAAACAAGTTTGTGGTCAGAGAGATACATCCCATGGCCACAGTTGAGAGTAGTTTGGCTGCTCTGGGTACAGCAAAAATTTTCTCGAAAATTGATGCCAACAGCGGTTTTGGCAGATCCCATTAACCCCGAGTTCTAGCCACCTAACTACTTTTTTTACTCATAGAGGACGGTAGAGATACCTTCGTATGCCACAGGATTTGTGCAGCGCTCCGGAAATTTTCCAGGCAGAGATGAGTAGGATTCTTGAGGGTGTCAAAGGTGTAATCGTTCATATGGATGATATACTTGTATTTGGAGAGACGGAGGATAAACACGCTACCCGTTTACGATTGGTCCTAGAAAGAATACACAAAGCCGGAATGACCCTGAATGAATCGAAATGTTGGTTCGGTGTTAAAGAAGTGGAATTTCTAGGCTATGTCATTGACAAAGACGGCATCCATGCTGGTCCTCGGATCCAAGGCATTTTGGATTTTCCTGAACTGACCAACATAAAAGCAGTGCGAAGTTTCTTGGGCCTGGCGAATCAGTTTGCCCGGTTCTCATGTCAGCTAGCTGAGGTTAGCAAGCCTCTAAGAGATCTGCTGAAGAAAGACACTGAGTGGTATTGGGGAGATACTCACAGGAGGGCATTCCAATCTGTCAAGGACATTTTCAGAAAGCCTCCTGTATTGGCTGTATATTCTCCCTCGTGGGAGACAATTGTGACCACAGATGCCAGTAATCAAGGTATTGGTGCTACGTTGAGCCAGATTCAGCCGGATGGTTCACGTCGACTGGTTGCTGCTGCGAGTAGATCGCTTCTGGACTGTGAGCAGCGTTATGCTGCTATTGAGAAGGAAGCCCTTGCGGTGTGTTGGGCCATGGAAAAATTTTCCCAGTATGTGTTGGGCATGGAGTCAGTTACTGTGGAGACTGACCATAAGCTCTTGATCCCCTTGTTAGGAGGGATGTTTCTGGACAGGCTACCTCCAAGAATTCAGAGATTTAAACTGCGGTTGCAGAGATTCCAATACATCATGAGGCATGTTCCAGGAAAAGGTAACATAGCTGCGGATGCCCTATCTCGTTACACTCGGGTAAAGAGGAATGCTTTGGGCCAGGCAAATGCTTCCGAGATCGATTTTCAGATTGAGGAGATGTTTACTTTCCAGGGATTGAATGGGCGTTTGGAGGCTATGAAACTAGAACAACAAAATGATGAGGTTTTGTCAAAGGTCATGAGTTTTGTCAGGGATGGGTGGCCCAGTTATCTATCCTCCAATGACACGTTGATCAGGCCTTATTTTGAGAGGAGGGGTTTGCTTGCTGTGAATAAAGGCTTCCTGACCTTGGGGACGCATTTAGTTATACCCTTTAACCAAAGAGACCAGGTTCTTAGAGACATTCATAGCGGACACCTAGGCATCAATAAGTGTATTGCTAAGGCACAGAGGTCTGTCTGGTGGCCAACTATGACTAAAGTTGTAGAGGAGATGGTTCGTCGATGCAGAACCTGTAATGTGGAATCGCGGAAACCTATCGAGCCGCTTAGGCCGACAGCGACACCTGAGAGACTATGGCAGATGTTAGGGTCAGACCTGTTTCATTTCAGAGGCCAGAGTTATTTACTGTTCATAGACTACTATTCACGTTAGCCTGAAATAGCATTGCTTAGACAAGATTCTTCTTCTGCTAACGTTATCAACCACCTGAAGAGTATATTCTCACGGCATGGAATCCCTGACTGTTTGATTTCAGACAATGGGCCGCAGTATGCGTGTGGACAATTTACAGAGTTTGCCCAGTCTTACCAGTTCTCGCACGTTACTAGCAGTCCCCGCTACCCGAGGGGTAATGGTGCTGCCGAGAGAGCGGTGCAGACTATTAAGAATTTGTTGAAGAAGGAATCGGATCCGTATTTAGCATTGCTTGCCTATCGTACCTCTCCTTTGGAAGGTGGCTATTCGCCAGCCCAATTGTTGATGGGCCGTAATTTGCACTCACCTCTGCTGAGTCATCCTGATACTCTTGCTCCCTGCCTTCCTGATCATGAGACTTTTCGGCTGAGGAATGATAACTACAAAGAGCGGATGAAGAGACACCATGACAATTCATATGCCAAGAACCTTCGTCCCTTACTGAAGGGAGAGCATGTTAGAATCAGAGACACTGGAGATGAAGGAGTGGTGATAAATGGATCTGACGACACCACGAGAACTTGCGCTATATCAAAAGAGGATAGCCGAGTAGTACGCCGCAACCGATCCGCAGTCATACCTATACCCAGTCACCAACCTTTGGTTCATGAAGACATCCCCGGCGAGGATGGGTTAGTGGGAATGACGCTGAGGAAAACCACAAAGAGCGGCCGAGAAATCCGCCCCCCAAAGAGATTTGATGACTTTGTTTGCTAGTCGGAAATAATCTCCTCATTGTATATAGATATATAATCAGTCTTAGGACAATCATCACAATACTCACTTTACAACTTACTCGAATCGAAATACTCGGGGATGTTATCTCAATATATATTATACTCAGTTACAGGGTGCTGTTTTGGCTCAAGGGGAGATGTTGTGTATATATATATATATATATATATATATATATATATCGAACTATATTATTAGCGTCACATATAAGCTACTTAGTTACCGTTTCCGTTTCCTGGGATTCTCGAGGGCTAGGGGAAATCGTAGGGGACTTCCGTTCCAATGAAGAGAATTGCTAACACGTGTAAATACTATAAGCTCAGCCTTAAATGCTTTAATCGATCGTTGGGCTGGCCAGCCACGACAATCCGTCTTAGTAAGGACGACAACACACCTTGATCTTCATTATGATATAATCCAGGTAAACTGAGTGTGCGTATACGATATTCATCTAAGAACATTATTCCTATTAATTTCACAGATAGTACGGTCGTGTGCGTTAGGCACTTCCATGAGATCCAGCTTTATTTGGAGCAATTTGGGACAACTACAAGATTAAGAGTGAAAGAGGGAGAGGTTCCATTCTCTAATGGTGTTGTACCATACAGCAAGAGAACATCGTCAAACAGGAAAATCGCAACCGTAAGTAATTTATGAAGAATTTTAAATAAATACTAATAACAAATACAGTTATTTTATAATATAAATTAATAAATATAATAAGTCAAAATATGTAGTACTGTACATCAGTACAAAGAAATGATTTGATATGACTGGGTGACAATGAGACTCAGGCTGAGTTGCATAGGCTACATTTGATGTTAACCTGATTCACTTGAATTAACTTGGTTAACTGAGTAAAAGTTAGTAAGGGAGTTTAAATTCTCTGTTCGGTTTGAATTGTCAGAAATGCTTTAATTGTCCATAAAATATATGACTAAAATTATCATAAAGTTTGGATTGCATTATTATTGTTATATTCATTCTACCATTATTAATATAGGCTTTACAGATTAGTTGAAGCGATGAGCCCCCATGATTATATTTTTAGTATTTGGGTTGTTTTTTAACGCTGTTTCATTAAAAGAAAACCTAATTTTTACAATCTAATTATATATTAACAAATTGCAGATTTAAATTAGGCCTCAGTTTTTTATTGTTTGCGTTGGCATTTATTTTTTTCTTTATAATTTTAGCAATCATCCCATGCAAGTATACAAACCATGTCGTTAACATTCACAGGAGCTTTCCAGGACACAAGTTCATCCAGTGCTTTCATAAACCAATTGGTCCATGAGTGATGAAAAAATATATTATTTATACCTAATTTTGGCATGAAAGCTGTATGTTGAATCTAATTATATATTCAGAAATATCAAAGCGCAGGGAGATTTGTAATATAATACTTTATATATCACTTAGAATGCCTTTGGTTTGTGATATAAGAATATGTAGTCATTTTTTGCATACTAGTAAACAGAAATTGTACAAATGGTTAAATATTCTGCAGCTGGTTGACATTTGAATAAACAGAAACTTTGCAGATTTATAATATCTTGAAAAATAACAACAAATAATTTGATGTTTACAGAGAAATGGAAAGAAAGGTGAAATGGTTAATTCCTGGAAGTGCAGGGCACAAAGTCCTTTGTGATGCATTAGGGCAAGAGAGACTGCTAAACACATTGCGTTTGTTGAACCATGGTCAACACACGGGTGCTTTAGAAAACCTCCACATCCTCATATTAAGTTATGCACCAAAGCGAATAGACTTTGATCCCCCAGGATATTTTACAATAATTTTACTAGCAGCGGATAGATCACAACGCGAACGTGGGAAGAGAAGTTCTGACTGGTAAGCTGTATCTGCAATAAAATTATACGTGGATTATACTACACTCAGCAAGGATACAACTTTTACAGCTTGTACAACATTAAAGATAAAATTATGCAGAGATTTTAATAACACAATTGATAACTGGCTTTAAATTCTAAGTATTATAAAATTATTGTGTGATTAGTTTTATGTGAGATATTTTTTGATAAAACTAACAAACAGGCTATTCAAATTATAAATATTATGCAGTTCTTTGTATAACCCGATTTAGATTTATGCAACGTAAGCTGTTAAATGTGGTGTTTTCATGTCATGGCACAAGTCAAATGATTGAAATATAATTAATATAATTATTTCTCAAACCATACATTATTCATTTATTCACTGTACAGGTCATGAAGATTAGCTAAGTAACGTTGCTATCAGATTCAGTTAAAAGATTCATAAAAACCATATTTTGCTCAACTCACAACTGAACTTACATTAATTTTTTTCCTCCATAATAAAAAGCTCCACTTCATCTGCGTCATTCTGATCTTCATCTTCTGATTCCACATTTTTGAAGCCTAACTCCCATTTGAATCAGGCAACATTGTGCGTATGTAGGCAACAATGTATGAAGAAATAACTTTTCAGTTTCTTCTTCCAAGATACCCGTAGACGAAATCTATATAGTTTCTATAAGCATGGTGTCTGTAGTTTAAATTAGTCATTTTAGTAAACAGAAGAGCATTCCGTCTGAAGCCAAGATACCTTTGATGCTTGAACCATGAGAGTTGTATGGCAACTTTCCCCAATATGTAATGTATTAGTAAATTAGACTGCAGGACACAGCTATTTATACCGGGAATATACTGATCATCCTGAAAGTTTGTATTAGCCAAATTTTAAGTGTAGCAACATACTTTTTTAATAGCTGTTGGCAAGTCAGAACAATTGCGACCCTTGCAAAATTTATCTAGAGTTGGTAAGACATCAGTGGAGGTAGTTGTAAGCAAAGCAATCGTAGTTGAAGCAGTGTTGTAATAGAAGTGCTCGTGGTCGTTGCTATACTAATCGTTTTTGAACATGACGAATCTGACTGTCTTTTTCGCTTGCGCTCATCGAATAGTTCACCGCTGATATATTTATATCTTTGCCCATCTTCAAATTCATCATCAATTGGGTAGCTTCTATAAGGAGTGGTTGTTTTAGCTGTGAGTCTTTTAGCCATTGTATTGTGAACGTAATAGAACAACGACAGAAATAAATTTAAGTTGAAATATTTTAGCAATATGTGTATTAGCAACTACGATCAAAGACGTGTTCTAAATGTGCACTTGTTTCCAGACAGTTGCGGGAGACGTGTGATGCCCCCTCACATCAGATCACGATTCGAGTCAAACGCTACGTGTTTTGTGATTGGATGAGTGCTTAAGAATCAGTGTTCCCAGTGGCGAGTCCTTTTCTCACTCATTTTCGCAATGGCGTTATCCGATTTTTGCAAAATATGCAATTAAAAAAAGACTCTGTACTTAGTTATATGTGAATGCACGGGCATTTTTTGTTTTTAAAATATTATTCTGAGTATTTATCTGTTGAAAGAAATAATTTATATTGTGCTAAACGCAGTAAATTACACAAAACAAATAGGGTAAAAGTTGGCCTTCATCAATAAATTGTGTTCACTTTTCCCTTAAAGCCATGAAAAAAAATGATGGTTGCTTTTTTATTCACATGCGATTGACGGTTGACCTTCCAAAGGTCATGGTAAGGTCAACAATATATGTCGCTAAAAGCTCACCGTGCTGAAGATTTTCATTAAAAGGGTATGTGTCAAATTGGGCACTTCTCATCAAGCTATATTGCTATGCCTGCATATAATGACAATCCAACGACTTATTAAAGTGTAGGAAGTGTATTTAGAATGGTCCACCTATGCATAAGGTCATGTTAAGGTCAACGAAAGGTGACCACATAGGGCATCAGGATGCGGAAATATCAACCCAACTCATCAAGTGACCATTCAATCTAGAGCTCTTTTTATGTAGTTTAGCACTCACAGAGTGTAGCACAGAGTACACTGCAGAGATTTATTGTAGCACATTGAAGGGGTTTGCTTGTTATGTTAGTGGCAATTTGTCTCAACACAACCATATTCAATGTTTCCTTCGGTAATCCTTGATACACAGTTCTAATGAGGTTTATTTGTGCAGATGACATAAAACTAGCCTGGGCATGGCTCTCGTGGGGGATTGAGAGAGAGCCTGGGACAGATAGCAACACGCGGGGAAAACAGCTCTAAAAGTCGACTTCTGAAGTCGCTAATATCACAATCGTTATTTCTGAAGGAGTATCATGTGACGGTCTTATTTATGATCTACGCGAGTATTATGTATTATTGTTAATCTGAATTGGTAGCAAACAAACGCTGGTTAGTAAGTGTGAAATGTTGGTTGCATAATAAATCAATCACGAGAGTTATATTATTTCATATGTTTAATTCATTATGTTTTAATATGATTTAATAAAAAATTAAATCAATTGGATAAAAAATTCACAATAACAATACAAACATAGCAAACAAATAGCAATAGAACAACAAAAATGAATTGCACGCTGCTAGTAAAGAAAAGTTTATCTAGTAAAAAGTAATCTCAGTTTTATTTTACTCGCGAGTATTATGATTACTCGCGACAGTTATTATGAACAACTCGGACCTACCACTGCAAAACGGTGCCATCTGAAAACAAATAGTCTTTCCGAAGCCAGTAAGAAAAACTATAAATTGTTCAAAACCTGCGATAATATGTTGTAAAGCTTGAACCTGTTCTGGTCTCAGTGTGACAATGCCTAGCTTTGATAGTAATTTTTGAATCGCTCCATTTTGTATCAGTATAGGAAATGAAACCGCTAGCGCGAAAACGCAAGAGAATAGTAACCTATGGTTCTTATCGTGTTATTATCAAACAGAGCGTTACGTAACCACCCAGTCTATCAAAAATATAAGGTTTTTTACGAGATTAAGTCACGTGACCGTGACAATAGGCTTTTAAACGCGCCACATCTAATACATCGTGAGATCCGAATCTAACGACACGCTTCCATTAGTATCAGTCTGAGCGTCATATGTACATGTAACATATGACGCTAGTTTTGCAGAAGTTTTCTTACCTTTTTTTGCTATGTGTCCCAGGCTCTCTCTCCCAATTCCCCGCGATAGCCATGTCCAGGCTAACATAAAACTAGAGCAGAATTCCCTACATTTGCATCCATTTATTAGCTTGATGTCAACAGCTAGAATGGGAATGTTATCAGCAGTGATAGGCTGATCGTGATTCTCTGCAATTTGATTTAATTCATTAGGATGATCGTTATTACTTTCATTATCGTTAGCAGCCAAATATTGCATAAGCAGCTGTATTTCCAAGATGCCTCTATTATAACAATCCTCATCATTGCTTTCACTATGATCTGAGGCAGCTGACTCAGATTCTAAGTAGAAATACCCATCTAAATTGTTAGCACCAACTAGCCGTAATTTTATCGACAGTTCTATTTTGTTTTAGCTTCAGACAGTAAAACAGGAAAGCGCTCCTGTATACGCTTCTGTTAGTCACGGGACTCTGTGAAACTATACGACACTGACCGAAATGGATAGTTAAATGGCAATTCTGGCTATATGATTGGTCAGACACAAAAATAAACAAGACCATGTGAAAGAGCAGGGTTGAATGCACCATAAACCACTGTTTACTAAAATAGTGACGGTGAGTCATATAATAGCGTTTAGTACGTGTAGAGCGCTATTGTGAACAATCCAATTACCGCCCGATTGTACATTCTGACGACCGGGGTCACAAATATGATTGTCACAAAGAGGGTGTTGTAGTTCGGCCCTACCTTTTAGATAAAATGTAAAGAAATCTGGTTAATGTTCTAGATAATTTTAAAAACCTTCGGTAATTGGACAAAATACGTAGGTTGATAAACTGTGTACCACATTGTCGTACCTGTAAATCGGTCTACGCCTCAAACAGTCTACGTTAAATACACAAACCTTCGGCAATTAAACAATGCTATAGACTGGTGAAGTGTCGACGTTTTTCTCGTAATTTGCTGGCGACTTAATATTTCTACTCTCTGTCGCACGGCTTTATCGGCGTTTCATATGCCGGTCTTAACCTTAATTACAATAGACTTGTAAATGTTTTATTTCGATTCAAGGCCGAATTAATCTGTCTATTTATGCATAAGACGATCAGATTGGATAGTTTTAAGGTTTTAAGTTGAGCTTAAAAGAAAGCATTTTTTTCTATCAGTTGATATGTTGTTTGTTGTGTTACGCGATCGCATTGCCAAGATATTTGAAGATTAAAACCAATAAAATCTGATCGCCGTAAAAACGCTCAGGCCACCAAAACGTGCCCAGACTTGCCCAAAATGATGTCACGCGTTAGGCAACCTATCTCTATCTCTCGTATTCACATCGGGTATTTGCGATAAAAGTCTAGTTTTACGCGGCTCTATTGGCATATATCTTATTTTGTATTTGCTCGTGTTGGCTAGAATAAAATTTTAAACCCTGCTACAGATGCATTATTATGAATGTTTCAAAGGCCTCAAATAACGAAAATTGAAAATTTGTTCTACTCACTTTCTCCAAATGTTGTGTAAACATTTGGGTACCGACTACCAATTTTACCGGTCTACGGTAAATCTGTCAAGTCACTTATGTAGAACGCGGTCTTTGTATCAGCACAGTTCAGCAGCTACCCATACTAACGATATATAGCCTCCCATAAGCCCCGCCCACATTATGTCGCCTATCCTTGGGGCGGAGCTGTATATCATTGCCTACACCGTCTACGTACTAGTTTCTTACTAGTAGTATTCTTACCGAATACTACCTAAGTGAAATAAGCAAGCCACGTCTTTGAAAAGAATATAGACAGAGATAGAGTTTTAAGGATGAGAAGTCTGCTGCAAACTGGATTTGAACTCACATTCTCCAGTTTTGCGGACATCCATATACCATATCAAATTCACTACAATATTCTGCAAATCATGTTTTGCATTATCTTCAACAATATTATTTTATTATATAAATTTTACAAGCAAAAATATTTTCATCTCGGCATAAAGCTTTTATTAAAAATATTCATCAAGTCGTGGCCACTCACATAGTATTAGCTGATACAATAAGACAAATTCATCTACTGCAACAAACTCAAACAAAACATCATGGCTTATGCAGCACGCATTCAAGTCTCTCTTTTCCCTTTATGGCAGTTTCCACACTGACAAAGCTTCTTCGGCTGGTGGGATGACATAAACATTCTGTAATCAGTAAAACAAATGCAAAAAATATGTCATTCATAGATATGTCATTCTAAAGCGTATCTATTGACAGCTTTCAAATTGGGAGTAGGATTGCAAGTTGAATTGGAGATTGCGAGTGTAATTTTAAAAAATGAATAAACATTTAATAAAGGCACAAGTACGCCAAGCCAACGATTTGAAGCTTTGGTTCTGGAGATTAAAGATTTGCAATGATCAATCGATTTTACCAACTTCCTACGAGTGAAAATAATTTGCAATCATGACTCTAATTTACCAAAGAAAATTCGAAAAAAATATTATAGCTAGGTAAAACGGCAGATAAGCTATGAAACGATGATTGGAGATAGCAAAGAATTATCATTTTATTAATTAGTATATGTATTTATGACTATAAAAATATTACATTTACTTAGGTATAGAAGACTCTAAGTTAATTTACCTCCATTCTGTCTCCCTCTGCAGCAAAACGCTGCTGACGCCTGTCAGCTTTGACCATAGGCTGTCTACTCCAATCTTTTACTAAAAGTTGCTCAGATAACTTTGAGTAGCGGTCGCTCGAACTTGAAGCCATTTTAAAACTAGGTATAACTTAGTAATTGTTGAAGCGCGTTGAACCAGTAACTATGAGAATGAATTCCCTAATTATGAGAATCTTCGAGATCACAGACAACGCGTTTTACGAGTGATAACATTTATTACGGCCTATATAAAAATTTCGCGCGTTTCGAGGTTTCGTTTCAGATACCTTGCTTGTGACGTCACAAAAGAGGCACCCGCTGGAACGTGAGCTTTTTAAAAGAGGGCCTCATTCAAACGCATATATCTCTGGATAGGGTCGGTCTACAAAAACAAAGATGGCATCAAATTGTAGCTGGTGTTTTAGCCTTTAATGGGTCTTAATTTCATTAAATTGAATTTTTTGACGCAACCACATCTTTAAAGAGGTTTATATGTGTTATGTATCGTTATTATATTTAAACGACTCTACACAAAAATGGTTAAATTTGTTGATGAGATTTCAGTACAAGGGTTTGCAATGGCCATTAATGAATGATTTTTGGGAGTTGTGTGCACATGCGCATTTATGATAAATCTCCCAACCAACTGCTTCGCTCGTGTTTGGTTGTGGGATTACATGAGTCATAGACTAGCTGTAACTATTACATGAGTCATAAACTAGCTGTAACTATTATATGATTCGTAAACTAAATTGAATCTGAGACTCAACTCTTTCCGATAGAATTAATTTTGTAACGATTGTAAGAACTTCTCTCAGTCCCATGGTTGAGTTAATCTTTTGCGAATTTGACCGATTTTTTAATTATTGATCGTTTACCCACAAACCCATTCAATATTACCTTAGAGTCAAATTTTGATCTTCAAACAAGTTTTAAACTTTGTGCAAGACAATGGAACAAACTTCAGCATTTAAGCAATTCTAGGTAGTCATGAAATGTTATAAAGGAAAAGCATATTCTCATTGATAAAACAATAAATGTGTTATTACTTATAAACACAAACTGTACATCTTATCTCTTTTGGCAAAATATTAAAATAATTAACAATAAAAGTGTTGAAAACAAATTTTGGAACATACAAAACAAAAATCATCATGCCGTGGATACCTAGTAATTATATTTATTCTAAAATCTGTGATGTAACCTGTAAAGGATTTTTGTATTTTGTCAATGAGAAGATCAACATAGTTTATCCAAATAGATTTGCTTGAAATAGTGAAACCAAGAACTGTTTTGTCATAACAGATGAGAGCGTCATCACCAAATTATCCCCATACATACATGAACATCTTATTGCCTGACACTTAGTGATCGTATGTAGAATACCCTACTAAGTTGTGTCACACCACCATAATTCACTAACACCTTTAATTAGTGAGTAACCACTGGATAGACAGTCCTCGTAGTATAACAAATTGTATCACACCACCATAGTTCACTAACACCTTTAATTAGTGAGTAACCACTAGATAGACAGTCCTCGTAGTATAACAAATTGTATCACACCACCATAGTTCACTAACACCTTTAATTAGTGAGTAACCATTGGATAGACAGTCCTCGTAGTATAACAAATTGTATCACACCACCATAATTCACTAACACCTTTAATTAGTGAGTAACCATTGGATAGGCAGTCCTCGTAGTATAACAAATTGTATCACACCACCATAGTTCACTAACACCTTTAATTAGTGAGTAACCATTGGATAGACAGTCCTCGTAGTATAACAAATTGTGTCACACCACCATAATTCACTAACACCTTTAAGTAGCAAGCAATCTTTAAATCGTTAGAAGCTGAAACAGCTTGCAGCAAAAGTGCAAGATCTGCTGTGTGTTGCTATTATACATCTGCGTAGAATATCACTGCATAGATATAAATGCACATTATTCACAAACTAAAATGGGAACAAGTTAGTTAGATTCTTTTGTATTAAAATTTTGCGGTTCATGTTATTTTTCATTGAAGAAGATGAGGCGCAAGCAATTAAAACTTTAGCAAATAATTCTCAACCTGTTCAGTGAACATTCAAACCAAATGGTCTCTAGAAAATTAGTTTGAACTACAGGCAATTCACTGAACATCGATTTATCTGCTCATGTTACAATTTTTATGACGTTGAAGAAGAAAATGAGAAGGAAATTCTCAATTTGCTACATTTCCTCTAAATGATCGCTATCTATTTTATAGATATCGATTCGCTCAATGACCTACTACCTAACTTTGCTAAGAGGGTCTTGACAGAGCATTTAGTAATTTTTAATATCGATTGTATAGAATGATTAACATCGGTTGTATAGAATGATTAATATCGGTTGTATAGAATGGTTAATATCGGTTGTATAGAATGATTAATATTGGTTGTATAGTATGATTAATATTGGTTGTATAGAATGATTAATATCGGTTGTATAGAATGATTAATATCGGTTGTATAGAATGGTTAATATCAGTTGTATAGAATGATTAATATTGGTTGTATAGAATGATTAATATCGGTTGTATAGAATGGTTAATATCGGTTGTATAGTATGATTAATATTGGTTGTATAGAATGATTAATATTGGTTGTATAGAATGATTAATATCGGTTGTATAGTATGATTAATATCGGTTGTATAGAATGATTAATATCGGTTGTATAGAATGATTAATATTGGTTGTATAGAATGATTAATATCGGTTGTATAGAATGATTAATATCGGTTGTATAGAATGATTAATATTGGTTGTATAGAATGATTAATAGTGGTTGTATAGAATGATTAATATCAGTTGTATAGAATGATTAACATCGGTTGTATAGAATGATTAATATCGGTTGTATAGAATGGTTAATATCGGTTGTATAGAATGATTAATATTGGTTGTATAGTATGATTAATATTGGTTGTATAGAATGATTAATATCGGTTGTATAGAATGATTAATATCGGTTGTATAGAATGGTTAATATCAGTTGTATAGAATGATTAATATTGGTTGTATAGAATGATTAATATCGGTTGTATAGAATGGTTAATATCGGTTGTATAGTATGATTAATATTGGTTGTATAGAATGATTAATATTGGTTGTATAGAATGATTAATATTGGTTGTATAGAATGATTAATATCGGTTGTATAGTATGATTAATATTGGTTGTATAGAATGATTAATATTGGTTGTATAGAATGATTAATATCAGTTGTATAGAATGATTAATATCGGTTGTATAGAATGATTAATATTGGTTGTATAGAATGATTAATATCGGTTGTATAGAATGATTAATATCGGTTGTATAGAATGATTAATATTGGTTGTATAGAATGATTAATAGTGGTTGTATAGAATGATTAATATCAGTTGTATAGAATGATTAACATCGGTTGTATAGAATGATTAATATCGGTTGTATAGAATGGTTAATATCGGTTGTATAGAATGATTAATATTGGTTGTATAGTATGATTAATATTGGTTGTATAGAATGATTAATATCGGTTGTATAGAATGATTAATATCGGTTGTATAGAATGGTTAATATCAGTTGTATAGAATGATTAATATTGGTTGTATAGAATGATTAATATCGGTTGTATAGAATGGTTAATATCGGTTGTATAGTATGATTAATATTGGTTGTATAGAATGATTAATATTGGTTGTATAGAATGATTAATATTGGTTGTATAGAATGATTAATATCGGTTGTATAGTATGATTAATATTGGTTGTATAGAATGATTAATATTGGTTGTATAGAATGATTAATATCGGTTGTATAGAATGATTAATATTGGTTGTATAGAATGATTAATATCGGTTGTATAGAATGATTAATATCGGTTGTATAGAATGATTAATATTGGTTGTATAGAATGATTAATATCGGTTGTATAGTATGATTAATATTGGTTGTATAGAATGATTAATATTGGTTGTATAGAATGATTAATATCGGTTGTATAGTATGATTAATATTGGTTGTATAGAATGATTAATATTGGTTGTACAGAATGATTAATATCGGTTGTATAGAATGATTAACATCGGTTGTATAGAATGATTAATATCGGTTGTATAGAATGATTAATATCGGTTGTATAAAATGATTAACATCGGTTGTATAGAATGATTAATATCGGTTGTATAGAATGATTAATATTGGTTGTATAGAATGATTAATATCGGTTGTATAGTATGATTAATATTGGTTGTATAGAATGATTAATATTGGTTGTACAGAATGATTAATATCGGTTGTATAAAATGATTAACATCGGTTGTATAGAATGATTAATATCGGTTGTATAGAATGATTAATATCGGTTGTATAGAATGATTAATATTGGTTGTATAGAATGATTAATATCGGTTGTATAGTATGATTAATATTGGTTGTATAGAATGATTAATATTGGTTGTATAGAATGATTAATATCGGTTGTATAGAATGATTAATATCGGTTGTATAGAATGATTAATATTGGTTGTATAGAATGATTAATAGTGGTTGTATAGAATGATTAATATCAGTTGTATAGAATGATTAACATCGGTTGTATAGAATGATTAATATCGGTTGTATAGAATTATTAATATCGGTTGTATAGAATGGTTAATATCGGTTGTATAGAATGATTAATATCGGTTGTATAGAATGATTAATATCGGTTGTATAGATTGATTAACATCGGTTGTATAGAATGATTAATATTGGTTGTATAGAATGATTAATATCGGTTGTATAGAATGATTAATATTGGTTGTATAGAATGATTAATATCGGTTGTATAGAATGATTAATATTGGTTGTATAGAATGATTAATATTGGTTGTATAGAATGGTTAATATTTGTTGTATAGAATGATTAATATCAGTTGTATAGAATGATTAATATCGGTTGTATAGAATGATTAATATCGGTTGTATAGAATGGTTAATATCGGTTGTATAGTATGATTAATATTGGTTGTATAGAATGATTAATATTGGTTGTATAGAATTATTAATATTGGTTGTATAGAATGATTAATATCGGTTGTACAGAATGATTAATATTGTGTGTACAGAATGATTAATATCGGTTGTATAGAATGATTAATATTGGTTGTATAGAATGGTTAATATTTGTTGTATAGAATGATTAATATCAGTTGTATAGAATGATTAATATTGGTTGTATAGTATGATTAATATCGGTTGTACAGAATGATTAATATTGTGTGTACAGAATGATTAATATCGGTTGTATAGAATGATTAATATTGGTTGTATAGAATGGTTAATATTTGTTGTATAGAATGATTAATATCAGTTGTATAGAATGATTAATATTGTGTGTACAGAATGATTAATATTGGTTGTACAGGATGATTAATATTGGTTGTATAGAATGATTAATATTGGTTGTATAGAATGATTAATATTGGTTGTATAGAATGATTAATATCGGTTGTATAGAATGATTAATGTCGGTTGTACAGAATGATTAATATCGGTTGTATAGAATGATTAATATCGGTTGTATAGAATGATTAATTTTGGTTGTATAGAATGATTAATATTTGTTGTATAGAATGATTAATATTGGTGGTTATATTCCTGCTGTACAAACGTTACACGTAGCATATATCCCTGGTGTACAAACGTTACATATAGCATATATCCCTGGTGTACCAACGTTACATGTAGCATATATCCCTGGTGTACAAACGTTACATATAGCATATATCCCTGGTGTACCAACGTTACATGTAGACTATATCCCTGGTGTACAAACGTTACATGTAGCATATATCCCTGGTGTACAAACGTTACATGTAGCAAAGTATAAAAACTGTTGCAGTAGTTATCTACCCAAACTGTAGAAATGAATGCATCTATGCTATATATCTATGCTATATACCTGACAGATGTTTGCTACAGCATCACTTTCCGAGTCAATGTAGCTATCATATTGTGGTTCAACCGTAAGCTCAGCATGGAGTATTTGCTCTATAGGCATATCCATCGTAGAGTCAGCCTCCTCCAAGTCAGCTTGACTGTCAGAGTCTTTCGCTTTCTGTCTTTCATCCTGCACAGCTAAAAGTTTAGTCGCGCGTGTATAAAGACCTTAGACTATTTCTTATCTATTTATAGCTGAAATTATGTAAGTTAGATTTTTACTTAAACAGACTTCATGTAAAACTAAAAACTGAAGTTCATTTATTTCTCTTTACCATATGAGAGAAGACAATTTTATATCTATAATGAGATGCAGTTGACACTAATTTACCCTGAAGTAAGTAAGTAAGCACTGACATGTATGTACATGTATGTGCTGACATGTATGTACATGTATGTGCTGACAATGATCATCATCAAGTTATTCATGCTTGGCTCAAGCAACGCATCGCTGTTCATCAACCAATAACAATTTGTATTCACCGACGTTTCTCTGTACATAAACCAATAACAGTTTGTATTCACCGACGTTTCTCTGTTCGTCCACCAATAATAGTTTGTATTCACCAGTGTGTTTCTGTTTATCATTCAATAATAGTTTGTATTCACCAGTGTGTTTCTGTTCATCAACCAATAACAGTTTGTATTCACTAGTGTGTGTCTGTTCATCAACCAATAACAGTTTGTATTCACCAGTGTGTCTCTGTTCATCCACCAATAACAGTTTGCATTCACTAGTGTGTCTCTGTTCATCAACCAATAACAGTTTGTATTCACTAGTGTGTGTCTGTTCATCAACCAATAACAGTTTGTATTCACCAGTGTGTCTCTGTTCATCCACCAATAACAGTTTGCATTCACTAGTGTGTCTCTGTTCATCAACCAATAACAGTTTGTATTCACCAGTGTTTTTCTGTTCATTAACCAATAACAGTTTGTATTCACCAGTGTTTCTCTGTTCATCAACCAATAATAGTTTGTATTCACCAGTGTGTCTCTGTTCATCAACCAACAACAGTTTGTATTCACCAGTGTGTCTCTGTTCATCAACCAATAACGGTTTGTATTTACCAGTGTGTTTCTGTTCATCAACCAATAACAGTTTGTATTCACCAGTGTGTCTCTGTTCATCAACCAATAGCAGTTTGACCTTCCCCAGTTTTATGAAATGTATTAATGAGGATTTATTCAAACACCTGATTAAGTTGTCTTCTCTTGTTGTAGAACCTTTTTGTAAACACGTAGCTATATCTATGTCATAGTCTGCAGTTTTAAAAATCAGTAAAATTTATAGTAGATGAAGATAAAAATTGAGATCAGAATACAATGCAGTAAAACTTTTACATACAAATTTAATTTATTTTGGACTTTTCTTCGCACGTTGAATTACATAAGTATGAATATAATATTTATTGTTTAATTTGCTCCAGTCAAAAGACTTATGACACTTTTTTGATAAATAATGTTGCTAATGACTCCTATTAATAAAAAAAATGTATTTTTTTTTCAAATGCAAAAAGATGCATTTATGAAAAATACAATTAACAAAAAGATATTTTTATTGTCACCTGAATACAGTTTGATAGAAGTTTAGGTGATGAAGAGTACCTGTGTGGAGTTGAAGGTGATGATACAAATAATCAGTATAACTCTAACATGGACTGTGTGAACTTTAAACTTAGCATTTGGGCTGTTTGAACTTTGAACTTAGCTATTGCACTTCAATTTTCACACTTTTCATCTTTAACATTTACTTTCTGATTTTCAATACCAATATCTACTTTTATGTGATAACATATGTATATATTAATGTAATCATATATGTATATATGAATGTAATCGTAAGCTGGAGGTACATGTAACTTAGGGCCAAATATTGACTAAAATTCTACATCACATGTTGAATACTCCCATGTTTAAGTAACTGTAAGTATAGTATTATAGTGAGGATCGTTATCCTTTCATCATGCAAGACAAACTGCAGTAACTAATACATCATAACAGAAAAGTTAGGTACGATCCCACCAATCATATTTCTCACTATCAGCCGCACCACTACCTAACATTTGGTAGGAATGAGAGAATTGGAGTTGTCTGCATCTTTTCTTGCATAACATTTTATGTCTGCAAAAATGTCTGGCTCGGTCCTGGATTTTGGCTGGACACGTCTGAGTCTAGTGGCAAAAAAAAACAGCCCCAGTTACAAAGAACAATTTAATATTGAATGCCTTTGTTATCACCCCCCATGACCTTTCTTGGGAATAGAACTGCAACCTGTTGTTTGCACATCTGTTGTGCTAGACCGAGAGCAACCGTGGCCTAGTGGCCACGGTTGCTCTCGGTAAAGATGTATGTTTACTATAAATAACGCAATATACGCCTTAGATACATGTAGTCTTTTTGGCATAGCTAGCTCCAGCGAGTGCTAGCGCTCACACACCTACACTCATTTTATTGGCCACCAGATATGTCGGAGCAAACTTTGCTTTATAGTCAATGCTTTCTTGAAGAGACGTCAGTTGTATCAACCCAGTTTTATTGACTTTCATTGATGCAGTGCTATATGGCAATATTTATGGCTATATTTTACAGATCCTCTTGTGAATTCTACTGGCTGAATTTTATTTTAAACGATGGATCTGCAGGTCAGAATCTTGCACCTGCATACAATTTTCCCACGACCACACGAGCGGAGCGGAAGTGTGGGAGTTTTATGATAAATGCATGCGCACACAACTTACGAAAATTATTCATCAACAATGAGACGAACCCTCGTCAAGAAATTTCATCAAAAAATTTAAGCATCGGAATTTAAAGTCGTTAAAGTATAATAACGATACAAAACACATTTAAACCTATTTAAATATGTTACCAAGTCTTTGTAAACCTATGATAATATCTTAAAACTCACCCATCTGATCGGATTATACACAAATAGACAGATTAATTTCAACGAAAATCGCCACAAAACACTTGAAAAGCTTGGTTTAATAAAAGTTAAGACCGGAAACTAAAACGCCGAGGGACAGATAATAGAACGATGAAGTATGAAGATGTCTTGCGCATTTCACGAAAAAGTAACGTGCACTTTTCACCAGTCTATAGCATTGTCGAATTGCCGAAGGTTTTGGCCATTAACATAGGAGTACAGAAATCGTTTCATTTTTGCTGATTTCAATTTTTTCATTTTCATTTGCCAACACATTTAAATACTTTCCCATTCTAACTGATGTCCAACGCAGTATAAGTAAAGGCAAGCAAATTACGATGATATTTTTTAACGTTTCTTATGAGATTATTACAATAATTAACTATAAGTTTGGACGACTACAGAACAATGACTACGTAGTACAGACTTTCTAAAAATCTAACGCAGTGTAAGTAAAGGCATGACGATGATATTTTTTTTAACGGTTCTAATGAGATTATTGCAATAATTAATTATAAGTTTGGATGACTACAGGACAATGACTACGTAGTACAGATTTTCTAAAAATCTATATAAATATCACAACTTCGTGATATTGTTAGCTATGCCGTTTTGAAATGTAAACAAAATTGTGCATTGGTTTTTTATTATTACTATATAAATAATATTGGTTATTCTAATAATATCAATGCATTTTACTTCTAATATTGGCCAATATTGCATTTCTTTTTTTGCAGGAGGAGAGATATAAACATATAATCTTTTCCTTTCATTATTACTATTTGTTGTATATAATAACACCCAGTTTACTATATTCTAGAAAAATATACTATATATATATATAGTAGAAATTAGTATATATTTTACTATATATATACGAAAATCTATATAAATATCACAACTTCGTGATATTGCTACCTATTACGTTTTGAAATGTAATCAAAATTGTGTATTGTTTTTCTATTATTACTATATTAATAAAATTGATTATTCTAAGAATATCAGTGCATTTTACTTCTAATATTGGCCAATATTGCATTTCTCCTATTGCAGGGGGAAAATATAAAGATCTTTTCCATTCATTACTGCTTATTGTTGTATATAATAACACCCACACCCAGTACATTACAGCTACCATTGCAGTTATCCTATTGCACTGCAGAGCCATTTGATTGCTAATATTGCATTTCTCAACCATCAGTACCCTTTCTTTTTTTGCCAGTATCTCTGGCCATCTCTTTGGTCGTGGGCTGTATGACAGTGGAATTTCTAGTTTAGACTATCCTTTAATACAACAGTCTGCTAACGGTGATCAATATTTCATTTACCTAAAAAACATTATTAGAAGCATACGGAATATTTTTCACCTGTACTAAATAGCGAGCAAGCAACATGCCAGCATTTCCTAATGTTGATAAAATAGCCATTAGCAATGCTGA
Source organism: Watersipora subatra (assembly GCF_963576615.1). Taxonomy (NCBI): domain Eukaryota; kingdom Metazoa; phylum Bryozoa; class Gymnolaemata; order Cheilostomatida; family Watersiporidae; genus Watersipora; species Watersipora subatra. Next base: position 32,204,702 of record NC_088716.1, read on the forward strand.
AATAAGTCCAAAAGGCAGCACAGGGTTAGTATATTAGCTGACTACAGGTTAGTTGAGCAGCGGCCATAGCCAACATTATAATGGAAGTGACAGAGAGCAGAGTGGGTTCTTACCAACATGTCTATGGAGGTCACTCCCTAGCACGGCTAAGGAAAGACAGACAACAAAGAGCATACACTGGCTGATAAGCATCGTTTAAATTTCTAGGAGTCATCTAAACCTGAAACTGAATAGCGAAAGAGGACAACTACAGTAATAAGTTGGCATCTACCCACTACTTCATGCAGGTATGGAGACCCCCAATACAGCCAAAGATTCTACTACAAGCTAATCGTACTTCTAGTCTAAAGTCACATTGTCCCAGCTTGAACGTGGCTCTGATATGAAATATTATCAGTGACACAGAACAAATTTGACCAAAAAAGAAAAAAAAAGCATAAAATTCGTTCGATGGGAGACCACCAAAGTGATAAAATGCTTTTTATGGTTGCTGTATTACCTTCTCTTTTCATTCCCTGCCGCAGGCATTTCATATAGCGACAGTACTGGCACCTGTTCCTTTGGCGCTTGTCTATGATACAATTTCCTTCATCTCTACAGGAATAGCTTAAATCCTTTCTCACGGTTCGCTTGAAGAAACCCTTGCATCCTTCGCAACTAGAAACATGAATTGAGACTTTTGCGTCTATCAGAAAGTGAAACACCGTGATCAAAAGTTTGATAGTACTCAAAACTAACTGCGGGAAATTACACATGGAGAAAAAAGTTGAAAACAAAAATCAGACAAAATATGGAAAATAACAAGTTCGAATGCAGAACCTTTATCATAATGACTTGATGAAAATAAAAAAACAGTGAAATCTTACAGTTTAAAAGGGTTGAAAAACAATAGAGAGAAGAGGTAATAAAAAGGAACAATAGAAAGAAAGGACAGTAAAAAGGAACAATAGAGAGAAAGAATAGTAAAGAGGAACAATAAAGAGAAGGAATAGTAAAGAGGAACAATAAAGAGAAAGAATAGTAAAGAGGAACATTAGAGAGAAGGAATAGTAAAAAGGGACAGTAGAGAGAAGGAATAGTAAAAAGGAACAATGAAGAGAAGGGATAGTAAAAAGGAACAATGAAAAGAAGGGATAGTAAAGAGGAACAATAAAGAGAAGGAATAGTAAAGAGGAACAATGAAAAGAAGGGATAGTAAAGAGGAACAATAGAGAGAAGGATAGTAAAGAGGAACAATAAAGAGAAGGAATAGTAAAGAGGAACAATAGAAAGAAGGATAGTAAAAAGGAACAACAGAGATAAAGGATAGATTTGAGGAACAATAGAGAGAAGGATAGTAAAAAGGAGCAATAAAGAGAAGGAATAGTAAAGAGGAACAATAGAGAAGGATAGTAAAGAGGAACAATAAAAAGAAGGAATAGTAAAGAGGAACAATAGAGAGAAGGATAGTAAAAAGGAACAATAAAAAGAAGGAATAGTAAAGAGGAACAATAGAGAGAAGGATAGTAAAAAGGAACGATAAAGAGAAGGGATAGTAAAGAGGAACAATAGAAAGAAGGGATAGTATAGAGGAACAATAAAGAGACGGAATAGTAAAGAGGAACAATAGAGAAAAGGATAGTAAAAAGGAACAATAAAGAGAAGGAATAGTAAAGAGGAACAATAGAGAGAAGGATAGTAAAGAGGAACAATAAAAAGAAGGAATACTAAAGAGGAACAATAGAGATAAGGGATAGATTAGAGGAACAATAGAGAGAAGGATAGTAAAGAGGAACAATAGAGAGAAGGATAGTAAAGAGGAACAATAAAAAGAAGGAATGGTAAAGAGGAACAATAGAGAGAAGGATAGTAAAGAGGAACAATAGAGAGAAGGATAGTAAAGAGGAACAATAAAAAGAAGGAATAGTAAAGAGGAACAATAGAGAGAAGGATAGTAAAAAGGAACAATAAAGAGAAGGAATAGTAAAGAGGAACAATAGAGAGAAGGAATAGTAAAGAGGAATAATAGAGATAAGGGATAGATTAGAGGAACAATAGAGAGAAGGATAGTAAAGAGGAACAATAGAGAGAAGGATAGTAAAGAGGAACAATAGAGAGAAGGGATAGTATAGAGGAACAATAGAGAGAAGGATAGTAAAGAGGAACAATAAAAAGAAGGAATAGTAAAGAGGAACAATAGAGAGAAGGATAGTAAAAAGGAACAATAAAGAGAAGGAATAGTAAAGAGGAACAATAGAGAGAAGGATAGTAAAAAGGAACAATAAAGAGAAGGAATAGTAAAGAGGAACAATAGAGAGAAGGATAGTAAAGAGGAACAATAAAGAGACGGAATAGTAAAGAGGAACAATAGAGATAAGGGATAGATTAGAGGAACAATAGAGAGAAGGATAGTAAAAAGGAACAATAGAGAGAAGGATAGTAAAGAGGAACAATAGAGAGAAGGGATAGTATAGAGGAACAATAGAGAGAAGGATAGTAAAGAGGAACAATAAAAAGAAGGAATAGTAAAGAGGAACAATAGAGAGAAGGATAGTAAAAAGGAACAATAAAGAGAAGGAATAGTAAAGAGGAACAATAGAGAGAAGGATAGTAAAGAGGAACAATAAAGAGACGGAATAGTAAAGAGGAACAATAGAGATAAGGGATAGATTAGAGGAACAATAGAGAGAAGGATAGTAAAAAGGAACAATAGAGAGAAGGATAGTAAAGAGGAACAATAAAAAGAAGGAATAGTAAAGAGGAACAATAAAGAGAAGGAATAGTAAAGAGGAACAATAGAGAGAAGGGATAGTATAGAGGAACAATAAAGAGACGGAATAGTAAAGAGGAACAATAAAAAGAAGGAATAGTAAAGAGGAACAATAGAGAGAAGGATAGTAAAGAGGAACAATAAAAAGAAGGAATAGTAAAGAGGAACAATAGAGAGAAGGATAGTAAAGAGGAACAATAGAGAGAAGGAATCGTAAAGAGGAACAATAGAGAGAAGGGATAGATTAGAGGAACAATAGAGAGAAGGATAGTAAAGAGGAACAATAAAAAGAAGGAATAGTAAAGAGGAACAATAGAGAGAAGGATAGTAAAGAGGAACAATAAAAAGAAGGAATAGTAAAGAGGAACAATAGAGAGAAGGAATAGTAAAGAGGAACAATAGAGAGAAGGATAGTAAAGAGGAACAATAAAGAGAAGGAATAGTAAAGAGGAACAATAGAGAGAAGGATAGTAAAGAGGAACAATAGAGAGAAGGAATCGTAAAGAGGAACAATAGAGAGAAGGGATAGATTAGAGGAACAATAGAGAGAAGGATAGTAAAGAGGAACAATAAAAAGAAGGAATAGTAAAGAGGAACAATAGAGAGAAGGATAGTAAAGAGGAACAATAAAAAGAAGGAATAGTAAAGAGGAACAATAGAGAGAAGGATAGTAAAGAGGAACAATAAAAAGAAGGAATAGTAAAGAGGAACAATAGAGAGAAGGATAGTAAAAAGGAACAATAAAGAGAAGGAATAGTAAAGAGGAACAATAGAGAGAAGGGATAGTATAGAGGAACAATAAAGAGACGGAATAGTAAAGAGGAACAATAGAGAGAAGGATAGTAAAGAGGAACAATAAAAAGAAGGAATAGTAAAGAGTAACAATAGAGAGAAGGATAGTAAAGAGGAACAATAGAGAGAAGGAATAGTAAAAAGGAACAATAGAGAGAAGGATAGTAAAAAGGAACAATAGAGAGAAGGGATAGTATAGAGGAACAATAGAGAGAAGGATAGTAAAAAGGAACAATAAAGAGAAGGAATAGTAAAGAGGAACAATGGAGATAAGGGGTAGTATAGAGGAACAATAGAGAGAAGGAATAGTAAAGAGGAACAATAGAGAGAAGGGATAATATAGAGGAACAATAAAGAGACGGAATAGTAAAGAGGAACAATAGAGAGAAGGGATAGTATAGAGGAACAATAAAGAGAAGGAATAGTAAAGAGGAACAACAGAGATAAGGGATAGTATAGAGGAACAATAGAGAGAAGGGATAGTATAGAGGAACAATAGAGAGAAGGGATAGTATAGAGGAACAATAAAGAGAAGGAATAGTAAAGAGGAACAATAGAGAGAAGGGATAATTTAGAGGAACAATAAAGAGACGGAATAGTAAAGAGGAACAATAGAGAGAAGGGATAGTATAGAGGAACAATAGAGAGAAGGCATAGTATAGAGGAACAATAGAGAGAAGGGATAGTAAAGAGGAACAATAAAGAGAAGGAATAGTAAAGAGGAACAACAGAGATAAGGGATAGTATAGAGGAACAATAGAGAGAAGGGATAGTAAAGAGGAACAATAGAGAGAAGGATAGTAAAGAGGAACAACAGAGATAAGGGATAGTATAGAGGAACAATAGAGAGAAGGGATAGTATAGAGGAACAATAGAGAGAAGGGATAGTATAGGGGAACAATAGAGAGAAGGAATAGTAAAGAGGAACAATAGAGAGAAGGAATAGTATAGAGGAACAATAAAGAGAAGGAATAGTAAAGAGGAACAACAGAGATAAAGGATAGTATAGAGGAACAATAGAGAGAAGGGATAGTATAGAGGAACAATAGAGAGAAGGAATAGTAAAAAGAAACAATAGAGAGAAGGAATAGTAAAGAGGAGCAATAGAGAGGGGATAGTACAAATGTGAAATTAAAAGGCAGTAAGAAGAGATTAATAAAAAACATTGCCAAAGGGAAGGTAAACTCAAACAGGTGCAACAGGAAATGTTATAGACTGAGACCAATTGAATTATTTGTATCTAATGTGAGCACATGAAAAAATGAAGTCAACCTTGTATCTTCATGCGATACAGATGCTGTGTGACTTTTAGCATCAAACGTGATCTTGCAGAACAACAACAACGTTATTTTGCAAAATTTATACTCTGGTCGTGCAATACGCTGTGAGCAACCCTTATGTGTAATAACAACCTGCACAATTAATCTCAGATGCAACGAGATGAATGAGTAGGGCAGATGGCAGCATGCCCGGCTGCAAAGGTGGTTGCTTGAGTTTCATCCAGCAGTGAAGAAGAGTTACCATTTACGAGTACAGTTTGCCCCTTCATAAGTAACTTTGTCCCTTTATGAGTACAGTTTGCTCTTTATGAGTACTGTTTGACCCTTTATGAGTACAGTTTGCCCTTTTATGAGTACAGTTTACACCTTTATGAGTACAGTTTGCCCTTTTATGTGCACAGCTCACCCTTTTATGAGTACAGTTTGCCCCTTTATGAGTACAATTTGTCCCTTTATGGGTACAATTTGACTCTGTGCTGCACAAGAACGCTTAACACTCTCTCTTCTGAATTTGAAGTCATTTTTCTCACAACTATTTTTCATTTGTGATATTTGATATCTTCTGCTATATTGGATTTATTTAGTCTTACAAAGATTGACTAGAAAAAGCTTGTTGTCTCACTCAATTACTAGCCAACAAAGATTGTAGTGGGTAATAATACATCAGTGATTCATCACTGCAGAGATCCAACATAAGCATGATATGGAATCATTTTAGTTTCGTTCTCATCAGAATTATGGATGCGCAGGCAAAACAAAGGCAGAGGCTACGCTATTATCAGCTACCAGGAGATACAAAAGTAACAGCGGCTGTGCTTTTACTAGCTAACAGGAGAAACAAAAGTACAGAGGCTGTGCTATTACTAGCTAACAAAGGGGAACAAAGGGAACAGAAGCTATGCTATTATAAGCAGCTAATCATTGATGCAAAAATAAATCCAGGAAACATAATTGGCTCTCGGTTCATTAATATTTGATAGCTGATAAGCTTAGTGGGCGACACAAACCAGAGCGTGATGAATGTTCTAGAACAAATATGTTTGTTTCTATTCTTCACCAGAAGTCTATTCCTATTCTTCACCAGAAGTCTATTCTTATTAGCGTATAAACTAAGCAAATATTGTCCAATGATACAAGTACCAACTAGGAGAAAACTATTTCAAAATAACCTACACCCAAAAATTTTGCGCCAAAACTATTTACATCAAAAGTCTGCAAAACTGACCTATGTGAAAATGTTTGTTCTAGGGAAGAATATAAATGTGCGAAAGATCTATGCAAGATGGCTGGTATCAGAAAGACTTGAATTTACATGTAGTAGCACATGCTGTAGGGTTTACATATAGTAGCACAGGCTGTAAGGTTTACATGTAGTAGCACTGGCTGTAGGGTTTACATGCAGTAGCACATGCTGTAGGGTTTACATGTAGTAGCACTGGCTGTAGGGTTTACATGTAGTAGCACTGGCTGTAGGGTTTACATGTAGTAGCACTGGCTGTAGGGTTTACATGTAGTAGCACTGGCTGTAGGGTTTACATGCAGTAGCACATGCTGTAGGGTTTACATGTAGTAGCACATGCTGTAGGGTTTACATGTAGTAGTAGTGGCTGTAAGGTTTACATGTAGTAGCACTGGCTGTAGGGTTCACATGTAGTAGCACTGGCTGTAGGGTTTACATGTAGTAGCACTGGCTGTAGGGTTTACATGCAGTAGCACATGCTGTAGGGTTTACATGTAGTAGCACTGGCTGTAGGGTTTACATGTAGTAGCACTGGCTGTAAGGTTTACATGTAGTAGCACTGGCTGTAGGGTTTACATGTAGTAGCACATGCTGTAGGGTTTACATGTAGTAGCACTGGCTGTAGGGTTTACATGTAGTAGCACTGGCTGTAGGGTTTACATGCAGTAGCACATGCTGTAGGGTTTACATGTAGTAGCACATGCTGTAGGGTTTACATGTAGTAGCACTGGCTGTAGGGTTTACATGCAGTAGCACTGGCTGTAAGGTTTACATGTAGTAGCACTGGCTGTAAGGTTTACATGTAGTAGCACATGCTGTAGGGTTTACATATAGTAGCACATGCTGTAAGGTTTACATGTAGTAGCACTGGCTGTAAGGTTTACATGTAGTAGCACTGGCTGTAGGGTTTACATGTAGTAGCACTGGCTGTAGGGTTTACATGTAGTAGCACTGGCTGTAGGGTTTACATGTAGTAGCACTGGCTGTAAGGTTTACATGTAGTAGCACTGGCTGTAAGGTTTACATGTAGTAGCACTGGCTGTAAGGTTTACATGTAGTAGCACTGGCTGTAGGGTTTACATGTAGTAGCACATGCTGTAGGGTTTACATGTAGTAGCACTGGCTGTAGGGTTTACATGTAGTAGCACTGGCTGTAGGGTTTACATGCAGTAGCACATGCTGTAGGGTTTACATGTAGTAGCACATGCTGTAGGGTTTACATGTAGTAGTACTGGCTGTAAGGTTTACATGTAGTAGCACATGCTGTAGGGTTTACATATAGTAGCACATGCTGTAAGGTTTACATGTAGTAGCACTGGCTGTAAGGTTTACATGTAGTAGCACTGGCTGTAGGGTTTACATGTAGTAGCACTGGCTGTAGGGTTTACATGTAGTAGCACTGGCTGTAAGGTTTACATGCAGTAGCACATGCTGTAGGGTTTACATGTAGTAGCACTGGCTGTAGGGTTTACATGTAGTAGCACTGGCTGTAGGGTTTACATGTAGTAGCACTGGCTGTAAGGTTTACATGTAGTAGCACTGGCTGTAAGGTTTACATGTAGTAGCACATGCTGTAGGGTTTACATGTAGTAGCACTGGCTGTAAGGTTTACATGCAGTAGCACTGGCTGTAAGGTTTACATGTAGTAGCACTGGCTGTAGGGTTTACATGTAGTAGCACTGGCTGTAAGGTTTACATGTAGTAGCACTGGCTGTAAGGTTTACATGTAGCAGCACTGGCTGTAGGGTTTACATGTAGTAGCACTGGCTGTAAGGTTTACATGTAGTAGCACTGGCTGTAAGGTTTACATGCAGTAGCACTGGCTGTAAGGTTTACATGTAGTAGCACTGGCTGTAAGGTTTACATGTAGTAGCACTGGCTGTAAGGTTTACATGTAGTAGCACTGGCTGTAAGGTTTACATGCAGTAGCACATGCTGTAGGGTTTACATGTAGTAGCACTGGCTGTAGGGTTTACATGTAGTAGCACTGGCTGTAGGGTTTACATGTAGTAGCACTGGCTGTAAGGTTTACATGTAGTAGCACTGGCTGTAAGGTTTACATGTAGTAGCACATGCTGTAGGGTTTACATGTAGTAGCACTGGCTGTAAGGTTTACATGCAGTAGCACTGGCTGTAAGGTTTACATGTAGTAGCACTGGCTGTAGGGTTTACATGTAGTAGCACTGGCTGTAAGGTTTACATGTAGTAGCACTGGCTGTAAGGTTTACATGCAGTAGCACTGGCTGTAAGGTTTACATGTAGTAGCACTGGCTGTAAGGTTTACATGTAGTAGCACTGGCTGTAAGGTTTACATGTAGTAGCACTGGCTGTAAGGTTTACATGTAGTAGCACTGGCTGTAAGGTTTACATGTAGTAGCACTGGCTGTAGGGTTTACATGTAGTAGCACTGGCTGTAAGGTTTACATGTAGTAGCACTGGCTGTAAGGTTTACATGTAGTAGCACTGGCTGTAAGGTTTACATGTAGTAGCACTGGCTGTAAGGTTTACATGTAGTAGCACTGGCTGTAAGGTTTACATGTAGTAGCACTGGCTGTAGGGTTTACATGTAGTAGCACTGGCTGTAGGGTTTACATGTAGTAGCACATGCTGTAGGGTTTACATGTAGTAGCACTGGCTGTAGGGTTTACATGCAGTAGCACTGGCTGTAAGGTTTACATGTAGTAGTACTGGCTGTAAGGTTTACATGTAGTAGTACTGGCTGTAGGGTTTACATGTAGTAGCACTGGCTGTAGGGTTCACAAGTAGTAGCACTGGCTGTAGGGTTCACATGTAGTAGCACTGGCTGTAGGGTTT